>NC_066551.1:2125000-2130000 GCF_024679095.1 Eriocheir sinensis | reverse complement strand
CTGTGGAGAATGAGAAACGTGCTTGGCTGCGAATTTTACTGATGAGAGAGAGAGAGAGAGAGAGAGAGAGAGAGAGAGAGAGAGAGAGAGAGAGAGAGAGAGAGAGAGAGAGCGTGAGCTGGTAACTATAAGAAGACGAAAAGAATGCTACCAAGACTAACAAGCTTACACACCTGCTTCGCTCTCTCTCTCTCTCTCTCTCTCTCTCTCTCTCTCTCATCCTCTCTCCTTTTCTTCAAAACTTCACATCCTTCACCAACACTATCAACTTCATAACTTATCTTCTAATCGTTAACTTCTAATCTTTGACTTTTGAACTTAATATAGACGATTAGGAAAGCGAACTTAAAACAGGCCTTCAAATACTCCAAAAGGGTTAATAACGTGTATCATTTCGCTTCATCAACTTCAAACTAACCTAAGGATTTAAATACTCATCTGCTGATTCAAGCGATGCGATGCACTTTATAGGAAAAGGAAGGTAAAGGGATCGTTTTCTCACTAACTCATTCCGCCTGGCATGAATCAACAGTTATTGCAAGTCCTCAGGTTAGTTTGGAGTTCGGAAAACCTGAAGTGATCTGCAGGAAGATTTTAAGCTGAGCATAAATTAAGAGGAGAGTATCAAGTCACCTCTCCACCCGAAATTGACCTCTCTTTTGGACACTTTTAACATTTATCTTTTCAGGAGCAGCATTTAGCGGTCTTTTTTTTCTCTACACTTTTTTTTTATGCCAATGAGATCCTAGCGAGGCGATGCAGTGTATAGAGCTAAGTATATATCAAGGGGAGATTATCAAGACACCTCTCCAACCGAAATTGACCTCTCTTTTGGACACTCTTTCCTTTCATCTTTTTTAGGAGCAGCGTTTAGTGGGCCTTTTTTTTCTCAACACTTTTTTTTATGCCAATGAGATCCTAGCGAGGCGATGCAGTGTATAGAGCTAAGTATATATCAGGGGGAGATTATCAAGACACCTCTCAACCCGAAATTGACCTCTCTTTTGGACACTTTCCTTTTATCCTTTTAGGAGCAGAAATTAGTGGGCTTTTTTTCTTTCTCTACACTTTTTTATGCCAATGAGATCCTTCCTTTCCTGTAAAAAAATATGTTTCCGTTTCCTATGTATATTCAAGCCACCCATCACTGCTATAATCCTCCGGCAGATCACTTCAACATTTCTGAGCACCAAACTAACCTGAGAGCTAGTCATAACTGTTTGTTGATTCATGTCTGGCAGAGCGAGTTATTAGCCAGAAAACGATCTCTCTCCCTCCCTTCCTTTTCCTTCCCTTGCATACACATCCTCGTCGTCTCCTTCACCTCTTCACGACTTCATATCGATATCGTACCAGTCTTAGCTTTCTCGTGACGGGGAGGAACTGAACGGGTTTTATTATTCATTTTAACATAATAGGAGACAGCTGAATGGGACCAAAAAAAAAAAAAAAAAAAATCCGGCTCTCGTTCTGCTTAAGTATTTTTTTCTTTAATATAATTTCTGTAGGTCACGAAATTAACTGATGAATAGAGTGAATGAACAGAATAGGATGGATGAATGAATGGAATGAATGAAGAGAATGAAGGAAGGAATAAAATGAAGGAAGTCTCGATGTAAGGGACCAAAAAGAATGAACAGATTAGGACGAATGAATGAATGGATGAAGAGAATGAAGCCGCCCTTTCTTCCACTGACGAAGACGCCTCCATGTTTCCTTCTCCACCTGACGAAGAGTGAATGAACAGATTAGGACGAATGAATGAATGGATGAAGAGAATGAAGGAAGGAATAAAATGAAGGAAGTCTCGATGTAAGGGAAAAAAAAAAATCTGCTACCTGCTCTTCCACGCTTCCATGTTTCCTTCTCCACCTGCTGATCACGCCCCGTTACTTCAGCAGAAAGACCACCACCACCACCACCATCACCACCACCAGCCGGCTACCTCTGTTCATAAGGGTCATAAAGGCACTCTAACAAGCAGGACTTCCGCCTCTATCCTCCCTTCGGCAACATATAATGGTATCCTGAGGCCAGTTTTCCCGAGGGTCGAAATATGATGGAAAATTCAAGGTGGAGAAGAAGAGGAAAAGAGGGGAAAGAGGGCAAGGAAAAAGGGAAGAGGGGAAAGGAAAAGAGGTAAAAAGGAAGAGGAGAAAGATGAAAGGGAAGAGGAAAAGGAGGAGGAGGAGAGGTGGAGAGGAAGAAGAGGATTAGGTGAAAGGGAAGGAAATAGAAGGACAGGGAGATGTTAAAAGAAGAAAGGGAAGAGGAAGGGTGGAGGAGGAGAGAGACAAGGGGAAGGGAAGAGAAGGTAAGGGAAGGGAAGAGGTAGAGGGGAGGTGGAGAGAAGAGAGGAGAAAGGGAAAAGGGGGAGGGAGGAGAAGAGAGGGATGAAAAACGGAGGGTGGAGAGAGAGAAGGAGATGAAAGATACTAGAGAGAGAGAGAGAGAGAGAGAGAGAGAGAGAGAGAGAGAGAGAGAGAGAGAGAGAGAGAGAGAGAGAGAGAGAGAGAGAGAGAGAGAGAGAGAGAGAGAGAGAGAGAGAGAGAGAGAGATAGAGAGAGAGAGAGAGAGAGAGAGAGAGAGAGAGAGAGAGAGAGAGAGAGAGAGAGAGAGAGAGAGAGAGATAGAGATAGTGTGAGAGAGAGAGAGAGAGAGAGAGAGAGAGAGAGAGAGAGAGAGAGAGAGAGAGAGAGAGAGAGAGAGAGAGAGAGAGAGAGAGAGAGAGAGAGAGAGAGAGAGAGAGAGAGAGAGAGAGAGAGAGAGAGAGAGAGAGAGAGAGAGAGAGAGAGGAGAGAGAGAGAGAGAGAGAGAGAGAGAGAGAGAGAGAGAGAGAGAGAGAGAGAGAGAGAGAGAGAGAGAGAGAGAGAGAGAGAGAGAGAGAGAGAGAGAGAGAGAGAGAGAGAGAGAGAGAGAGAGAGAGAGAGAGAGAGAGAGAGAGAGAGAGAGAGAGAGAGAGAGGGGGGTAATTGGACGTAGTATGAAAGAGATGACAATGCGAGGTGGATGGAAGAGGAGGGAGAGGAGAGAAAGAGGGAGGGAGAGAGAAGGGAGGGAGCTGTGGAGTGTTACGTAATGGAGGAGAAGGAGAGGGAAGGAAAGGGAAAGGAGAGGTGAACAGTAATTAGAAAGGAAAAAAGGAAAGCTGGATAAGGAAGGGAAAGGAGAGAGAATTGGAAAGTGATAGGAAGGGAAAGAAGGAAAAATTAATAAAGAAGGGAAGGTGGAGGAAAAGATGAATAGGGAAGAGAAGGGGAAGGTGGAAAAGACTGAAGGGAAACATAAAAAAAGATGATAGGAGAAAGAAGGGAAGAGAGGGAAAGGAAGCGACAGGGAAATAATGGAAAAAGAAAGTAAGGGAAAGAAAAGATGAAGGAAACGGAGGAATAAGAAGAGGGAAAAGAAGTGACGGGATTGACGATATATTAAGTGAAGGGAAAGAGAAGGGAAAGGAGGGTAAAGGGAGGAAGAGAGAAGGGAAAGGAAGGGGAGAGAAAGGGAAGGAAAGGGAGGGAGAAGAAGAGGGAAAAAGGTGACGGTAGTGACGAAATATTAAGTGAAGGGAAAGAGAAGGGAAAAGGAAGGTAAAGAGAGGGAGAGAGAAGGGAAGGAAAGTGGAGGGAAGGGGAGGGGAGGTAAAGGGAGAGAAAATAAGAGAAAAAGATGTGAGGAAAGCGACGAAAAATTAAGTGAAGGGAAAGGGAAGGGAAAGGGAGGGTAAAGAGAGGGAGAGAGAGAGAAGAGAAGGGAAAGGAAGGGAAGGGAAGGGGAGAGCAAGGGAAGGAAAGGAGGAAAAAAAAGAGCAAACAGATTTGAGAATAGCGAGAATGTAAATCAAGGGAAAGGGAATGGAAGGGAGGAGGAAGGGAAGGGAGGAGGAAGGGAAGGGAAGGGAAGGGAAGGGAGGGAAAGGAGGAAAAAAAAATAAACAAACATGTGAGAATAGCGAGAATGTAAATCAAGGAAAGGAAAGGGAATGGAAGGGAGGAGGAAGGGAAGGGAGGAGGAAGGGAAGGGAGGAGGAAGGGAAGGGAAGGGAAGGGAAGGGGAGGGGAGAGCAAGGGAAGGAAAGGAGAGAAAAAAGCAAAGAGATGTAAGAATAGCGAGAATGTAGATCAAGGGAAAGGGAAGGGAATGGAAGGGAGGAGGAAGGAAGGAAGGGAAGGAAGGGAGGAAGGGAGGAGGAAGGAAGGAAGGAGGGGAGCAAGGAGGAAAGGAGAAAAAGCAAAGAGATGTAAGAATAGCGAGAATGTAGATCAAGGGAAAGAGAAGGGAAGGGAAGGGAAGGGAAGGGAGGAGGAAGGGAAGGGAAGGGAAGGGAGGGAAAGGAGAGAAAAAAGCAGAGATGTGAGAATAGCGAGAATGTAGATCAAGGGAAAGGGAAGGGAAGGGAAGGGAATGGAAGGGAAGGGAAGGAAAGGAAGGGAAGGGAAGATAAATGAAAGAGAAGGATATTAAGGGCATGATAAACGTGATAAAGCACACAAAATCAATCTTGTTAAAATAAATTAATTACCATACTAATTAATGGAGGCGGTGGTGGTGGAGGTGGAGGTGGTCATGATGGAGGTAGTGGTTGGTGGAAATGACACAGGCTGGTGGTGTTGATAGGGGTGGCGGTGATAGTGGTGGTGTTGATAGTGGTGGTGATAGTGGTGGCGGTGGTGGTGTAGGAGAGGCAGGTCAGATGAAGTGTTGATGAATCGATTGAACTCTGAAACTGGTGATGTAGATGGTGGTGAATGGCGATGCTGGTAGTAGTAGTAGTAGTAGCTGTGGTAGTAGTAGTAGTAGTAGTAGTAGTAGTGGTGGTGGTGGTGGTGGAGATACTGGTGGGTCTGATGGCGCAAGCAAACTGTGTCACTCTGAGGTCATAAGGGCGAGGGGAGCGTGGTGAGGGAGCGACCCCATGACCCTTATGAGCATGTCCCCCACGTGGCATAGCACCCTCTTGGCCCCGCGGCAGAGATAGCAGACGGGGCGCATCCTGTTGACAG
>NC_066551.1:2115000-2122500 GCF_024679095.1 Eriocheir sinensis | reverse complement strand
AGAGGTCAGACGCGTGGAAGCTCTGGAGGTCAGCAGGAAAGGTCACATCCCGGAGGTCAATAATTTAGTCAAAGGGTCAAAGGCTGCAAAGGTCAAAGAGGGACAGAATAGCGGGAGAGGAGGAGGAGGAGGAGGAGGAGGAGGAGGAGGAGGAAGGAGGAGGCAACAGAGGTTTGAGAGGAGTTAGGTGCAGGAGTGGAGGAGTGAGGAGGAATAGGAGAGGTGGACACTGAACATAAGAACGTAAGAAGTCTGCATGATACCCTAAACCTAACATAACAACACCCCAAACAGTTCCTATAGATCTCGCCTCAGAAAATTTATATATCCTTCCTTACTAATGAGACTTTCTATACAACAAAGTGAGCTCATTCTTTGTTGATTTAAACCATAACGTGCTGGCTATCATGTGTTTGAAGATACCCTAAACTTAACCTAATCGAACATAACAAAACCCCGAACAGTTACTATAGATCTTGCCTCAGAAAATTTCTATCCATAACGTGCTGGCTATCATGTGTTTGAAGGTATCCTAAACTTAACCTAATCGAACTTAACAAAATCCCAAACAAATTTATATATGTTTCCTTACAAATGAGACTTTCTATACAACAAAGTGAGGTCATTCTTTGATGATTTATACCATAATGTGCTGGCTATCATGTGTTTGAAGATACCCTAAACTTAACCTAATCTAACCTAACAAAACCCCAGTTTCTATAGATCGTGACTCAGAAAATTCATATAAGTTTCCTTACAAATGAGACTTTCTATACAGCAAAGTGAGGTCATTCTTTGATGATTTAAACCATAAGGTGCTGGCTATCATGTGTTTGAAGATACCCTAAACTTAACCTAACCTAAATCCATACGCGGGAGATGGAGAGACAGGAGGAGATGGAGGAGGAGGAGGAGAAGAAGGAGGGTGGATATTAGAAGAGGAAGGAGAAAGAAGGAGGGCAGAAAGGGTGGAGATGAAGATAGAGGAGGGTGAGAAGAGGGAGGCTGGAGATGAGGGAGGAGGAGGAGAGGAGGAGGAGGAGGATTTGGAGGAGGAAGAAGAGAGGAAGGGTGGGGATGAAGAAACCACAAGACAAATCGTGTTTACAGGAGGAGGAGGAGGAAGAGAAGGAGGAGGGGGAGAAGGAGGAGGAGGAGGAGGAGGAGGAGGAGACAGTGGTGGACATAGGGAGGAAGGGAGAAAGGAAAAGATAGATAATGAGAGAGAGCGAGAGAGAGGGTGAGAGAGAGAGAGAGAGAGAGAGAGAGAGAGAGAGAGAGAGAGAGAGAGAGAGAGAGAGAGAGAGAGAGAGAGAGAGAGAGAGAGAGAGAGAGAGAGAGAGAGAGAGAGAGAGAGAGAGAGAGAGAGAGACGGTCACACTCGAGAGGTCAATCGGCTTATCCTGAAGAAGGCAAGCAAGAAGACCTCCTCCTCGTCCTCCTCCTCCTCCTCCTCCTCCTCCTAGGCGACTGAGGAGTGGGCGTGGGCGGCGACTGGAATGTGGAAGGAGGAGGAGGAGGAGGAGGAGGAGGAGGAAGAAGAAGAGGAGGAGGAGGAGGAGGAGGAGGAGGAGGAGAAAGAAGAAGAAGAAGAAGAAGAAGAAAAAAAAAAAAGAAGAAGAAGAAGAAGACAAAGAAGAAGAAGAGGAAGAAGAAGAAGAAGAAGAAGAAGAAGAAGAAGAAGAAGAAGAAGAAGAAGAAGAAGAGAGGAGGAGGAGGAGGAGGAGGAGGTTAGCAAACACCGTCAGAATGGTTGGTCTCCTCGCTCTGAGACACACACACACACACACACACACACACACACACACACACACACACACACACTTAACGGAACAACCTGAGATTTTTTATTTATTTTATTTTCCTTCAACTTTACTTCCAACTCGGGAATTAATTATTTTCTACCATAAACTTTGATCTCGGTTTACGGTGCTTCTTTTTTTTTTCTTCCGTGAACTTACCTCCACTTAAGAGTATGTTCCCTGCAACTTAACTCTCACGATTATTTTTCCGAGAATTTTTTACTCTACTTTAATGATTTTTCTGAGAAGGTTTTCCAATTCCACGACTTTCTCTTTGAAGGTACTCCATTTAGGATATTTTTTTCCTGGAAGGGTACTCCCATTTTCTCTCTCTCCCTTCTTTCTCTCCTTTTCTACTTATTTATCTCCTTTTTCTCTTGCTTTTTTTCTCCTTTACTCCTTATTTTCTCCTTTATCTCTTTCTTTTTTCTCTCCATTAAGGCTTTTTTCCTGGATAGGTATTCCCATTTTCTCTCTCTCCCTTCTTTCTCTCCTTTTCTACTTATTTATCTCCTTTTTTTCTCTCCTTTACTCCTTATTTTCTCCTTTATCTCTTTCTATTTTCTCTCCATTAAGGCTTTTTTTTCCTGGAATGGTACTCCCATTTTCTCTCTCTCCCTTCTTTCTCTCATTTTCTACTTATTTATCTCCTTTTTCTCTTGCTTTTTTTCTCTCCTTTCCTTTATCTCTTTCTTTTGCTTTTTTTTCTCTCTCTCCCTTCTTTCTCTCCTTTTCTATTTATGTATCTCCTTTTTCTCTTGCTTTTTTTCTCTCCTTTACTCCTTATTTTCTCTTTTATCTCTCTTTTTTCTCTCCTTTTCTCCTTATTTTTTCTCCCTTTTTTAAGTTGTTCTTATAAATTTGAATGTCACTGATTCTGTGTCCCTAGGCTGAGGTGACGGAGATGAACGCCGATGCAACGCGCAGCCATAGCATTTGCCTTCAACCTTATCTTTGCCCTACCTTATCGCTGGATTTTAAAGGTAATATCTTCGATCAATACGTACTTATCATAACATTTACTAATATATCCTAAATTTTAATCATAAGCTTATCTTTAAATTTCCTAATAAGGTGAACCTAAAATTTACTAAAACTTATTCTTAAACTCACTGATTAACTCATTTTTAAATTTACTGATAAAGTCTCCTTCCGAAATTGACCTCTCTTTCGGCCACCTCTTATGATTCTTTTTAGGAGCAGCGAGTAGCGGTCTTTTTTTATTATTGTTTCCTTTTTTTGTGCCCTTGAGCTGTCTCCTTTGTTGTAAAAAAAAAAAAAAGTCGACTTAAAATTTACTGATAAACTCACTCAAAAATTTACCTATGATTCTTAGCCTTTAACAAACAACTAAATTACTCTAGCGTGGCAGATTTCCGACCATGAATTTACTCCTTACTCGTGACCGACTGATTTCTTCTCCCTCTCCCACCAACTCTTGATTCATAACTTTCCACTGTCAACTTCGGCAAAGCGGCTGACAAGTGACTCTCGTAAAGCGAAGCGAGTCTCCTGCCGCAACCTCCTGACGGTAACTTCCCTGATATAACTTCCTTCAAACTTCCTCACCACTGATCTATACGTGGCTGACTGTAATGACTGGGTTGGCGGACTGGCTGATTGTAGACTGTGTTGGCTGACTGGCTGACTGTTGATTGGCTCGACTGACTGATTGTTGACTGACTGGAACTTCCTGACTTACTGGTTGAGGTGCTGAGAATTTGGCTCAATGACTGACTGAATGGTTGACTGGTTGACTGGATGACTGGATGACTGGCTATACGTATAACTGGAGGCTTGGATGGAAGAATAATTGAGTGACGGATTGGAAGAGTTTGTGTTCAGTGGATCGGAAGGCTGAATGGATAGCGGACTGGGTGAATGGCTAACCGGTTGAGTGACTGGCTCGGTGACTGGCCGGTGGGTTGAATGAATGAATGAATGAATGAATGAATGGATGAAAAAATGTATGAAAAAGTGAATGAAGGAATAAAGGAACAAATGAAAAGTGAATGAATGAATGAATGAATGAATGAATGGATGAAAAAATGTATGAAAAAGTGAATGAAGGAATAAAGGAACAAATGAAAAGTGAATGAATGAATGAATGAATGAAAAGGTGACTAATTGACTGACTAAAAACTGTATAACGAACTGCCTGGCTAACTGACTGAGAGGGAGGGTGATTATATGACTTACTGATTGATTAAGTGATTGACTGACAGGATGACTGGCTAATTGACTGAGAGGGAGGGTGATTATATGACTTACTGACTGATTAAGTGATTGACTGACAGGATGACTGGCTAACTGACTGAGAGGAAGGGTGCTTATATGACTTACTGACTGATTAAGTGATTGACTGACAGGATAACCGGCTAATTGACTGAGAGGGAGGGTGATTATATGACTTACTGACTGATTAAGTGATTGACTGACAGGATGACTGGCTAATTGACTGAGAGGGAGGGTGATTATATGACTTACTGACTGATTAAGTGATTGACTGACAGGATGACTGGCTAATTGACTGAGAGGGAGGGTGATTATATGACTTACTGACTGATTAAGTGATTGACTAACAGGATGACTGGCTAATTGACTGGCTAACTAATTGAGTGGCTAGAGAGAAATGGCTGACTGACTGACTGACTAACTGAATGCCTGATCGACTGATAGACTGATTAGAAAAAACAAAAGTAAAAAAAACAATAAAAGAAATATAGAAAGAGACAAAGGAAGGGATGCTGAATCTAATCTCGTTTTTATATTATTTTCAACATTCTTTTTTGGTGGGTGTTGTCGCTGAAGTTCCAAATATATCAAAAGTGCAAAGTTAAACTAGATATTTATCATTCTCTCTCTCTCTCTCAACACCAGCCGATCAACAAAGAGATGCCTGAACCCACGCCTCCGCCACCGCCTCTTAAAGCCGAACGGCCCGAGGGAGGAGGAGGAGGAGGAGGAGGAGGTGGCGGTGTTAAGTGATGTAAGTAAATCATTCACCGGTACGTCATTCTCTCTCTCTCTCTCTCTCTCTCTCCACCCACACGTCATCCACCCACACGTCTTCCACCTTAATTCAGTTTCCATTCATCTTCCCATCAACCACCAATGAGATGCAACCAACCTTTTCCAGCATCCACCAATCACGTGCAACCTCATTTACTAAGTGGGCGTGGCTTGCCGGCTGGCTGACCAATGAGAGACGCTGAAGAGGGAAGGGGGCGGGGGCCTATATGCCAAGTTAGTTTGAATAGAGTATGGATGTGTTTTCTATTCAATCTCTATCTCGCCTTTGTATGTACTTGGTCTCTATTCCTTCTCCTATCACTCAACTCGTATCTCTTCCTGTTCCATCACACCTGACCTCTCTTTGCCATGAACATCTGTCCCATTCCATCTCTATTTCAACTTCAAGTATACGAGTACCTGCTCTCTATTTCCTCTCCCATCTCTCTCTACTCCTGTTCCATCACACCTTACTTGTTTCCCATTCCATCTCTATTCCACCTTCAAATATACACCTGTTTTCTATTCCCTCTCCCCATCTCTCTCCATACCTGTTCCATCCCACCTTTCCTCTCCTCTCCACACACCTGTCCTACCTTTCCACACCTTTATAAACACCTGTTCCATCTCACCTTTCCTCATGCCTTTCCCACACATCTGTACCTTTCCATTTCGTTCCCAAAACTTTCTTCAACAAGTTTCCGCAGATTTGAAAAAGCTTAAAGTTTTTCTCTTATCCGCAAAAGCGAGGGAAGGACGAGAGGAAGGGGAGGGAAAGGAGAAAGCAGAAGTAAAAGGGAGAAGATGGAGAGTTGGTGCGAAGAAGAGGGGAAAATGAAGGAGGGAAGGAAAGGAAAGAAGGGAGGAAGAGTGATAAGAAGGGAGCTAAAGTCTGGACAAGAAGAGGAGAAAAGAAAGGAAGGAAAGCAGAAGGGGGAAAAAGAAAAGTTAGGATAAAGAAAAAAGGGGAAAAGGAAGGAAGGAAAGCAAAAGAGGGAAAAAGGAAAAGTTAGGATAAAGAAAAAAAGGGGAAAAGGAAGGAGAGAGCGAAAACAGAGAGGAAGGGACGGAGAGGGGATGTAAGTAACAGTAAGGACGAGGAAAGGAGAAAAAGAAAGAAGGAAAGTAGAGGAGACGTGAAGAAGAGTAAGCGAGAAGGAAGGGAAGAAGGGAAGGAAAGTGAAGAGGAGAATATGAGGAAGGAATGTGAGGGAGAGAAGTCTGCGTCAAACTTTCCGAAATATTACCACTCGCTCAGGAAGTTTGGTCACGGATTATGGACGATTCATTACACACACACACACACACACACACACACACACACACACACGTAACTGACCAACTCTTGAAAACACTAATCCTCCTTCTCTTCCTCTTTATCCTCCTCCTCCTCCTCCTCCTCCTCCTCCTCCTACTACTACTACTACTACTACTACTACTACTACTACTACAACTACTACTACTACTACTACTACTACTACTACTACTGCTACTACTACTACTACCACCACCACTACTTCTCATAAAAATAATAAAAAAAATAACCACTAATTAATTATCCTAACCTAACCTAACCTGACCTAACCTTACCTTACCTGCCCACCTTATTAATTCCCCCAAGCAGGTTAATTAACTGTGCTCTCATAAGGCGTGGAAATACAAGCAGAGGAGAGATAGCAGCGGAAAACAGCTCGGTCTTGTTTTGTTGTGAGAGGAGAGACTTAATTAGAGATGGCCCGTTAAAGAAAACACGAGAGGCAAACAGTCTTGGCTTAAACAAACGATTTTTTTTTTTTTGTGGGGGGTGTGTGTGTGTGTGTGTGTGTGTGTGTGTGTGTGTGTGTGTGTGTGTGTGTGTGTGTGTGTGTGTGTGTGTGTGTGTGTGTTCCAACCCTTTCCCAGCATCCACCAATGAGAGAACAACCTTTCCCAGCATCCACCAATGAGAGAACAACCTTTCCCAGCATCCACCAAGGAGAGAACAACCTTTCCCAGCATCCACCAATGAGAGAACAATCTTTCCCAGCATCCACCAATGAGAGAACAGCCTTTCCCAGCATCCACCAAGGAGAGAACAATCTTTCCCAGCATCCACCAATGAGAGAACAGCCTTTCCCAGCATCCACCAAGGAGAGAACAATCTTTCCCAGCATCCACCAATGAGAGAACAGCCTTTCCCAGCATCCACCAAGGAGAGAACAATCTTTCCCAGCATCCACCAATGAGAGAACAACCTTTCCCAGCATCCACCAATAAGAGAACAGCCTTTCCAAGCATCCACCAAGGAGAGAACAACCTTTCCCAGCATCCACCAATAAGAGAACAGCCTTTCCCAACATCCACCAATCACAATCAACTTTAGCCAGAGAGGAGGCGTGGCTTGCTTGTGGAGTGGCCAATGGGATGCACTTAATTGGGGGAGGGGGAGGAGCTTATTTGCCTAGTTAACGTGAACAGGTGACTATCTCTTCCCTCAGCAGGTGTCTCGGTAAAGGTAAGGTAAAAATAGAGAACATAAGAAAGCGAAGGTGAGCGAAAAGGGAGAGGAGGTAAGGTATGGTAAGGGTAAGGGAAGGTGGGGGGAGGGAAGGTAAGGTGACGGCGGGTGAAGAGGTTCCTTTGATTACAGGTGAGACTTGGACACGCTTCATGCCTCCCGCCGCTCAGGTCATGTCATGGGTCACTT
>NC_066551.1:2110000-2112500 GCF_024679095.1 Eriocheir sinensis | reverse complement strand
ATTAGACGATATCAAAGAGGCGTGAATCCCCCTTTAATCCTCTCCTTTTACACGGCTTGAGGTGAGAGAGAGAGAGGGAGAGAGAGAGTATCCAATACCAAGGCCATAAACTCCTGAACCTCTTCCTGTTTGTCAGTTCCTTCGTCACATTGGTAATCTATGGTCTTTAAAGTTCCTGTGTTTATCGTGGTGTTGAGAGGTGAGGTTTGGAGGTGAAGGAACGGTGGTGGTGGTGATGATAGTGGTGGTGGTGGTGATGGTGAGGGTGGTGATGATAGTGGTGATGGTGGAAAGCTAAAGAAGGTTGACAGTTTTCTTTTTTTTAGCAGCAACGAAAGCAAATGAAGAGAAAAAAAAAAACGAAAAAAAGAAAAGAAAGAAAAGAAAAAAAAAAGAAGACAGTATGGAAGGGTGGTACATAAATGGGGATGGTGGTGGTGATAATGGTGATGGAGGAAGGAACAGAGAACAAAAAAGGGATGAAACAGATGGTGGATGAAAAAAAAAGTGGAGAGAAGAGAAAGCTTATTTTGGGTGCGGGAAAAAGAGGAAGGAAATTTTGAAGAATATGAAGGTTGACAGTGGTGGTGATGGTGGTGATGGTGATGATGAAAGGAGAGAGAGAGAAGGAAGGAAGAAACAGAAGGCGAATGAAAGAATGACGGAAAGAGGGAAAGGTGAAAGAAAGAGATATTTGAAGGTTGAAATGGTTATGAAATTTTGAACGTTTTAGAGCATGCAAGTAAACAATAAACATTAGCATAGAGAAAACAAACAGGCATGCAAATATTACCAAACAAAAGATGAAACAAAATAAATAAAGACAAAACAAAAGAACTAGAAAGACAAGTGGTATTAGATATGTATTGATGATGATGATGATGATGATGGAAGGAGAGAGAGAGAGAGAGAGAGAGAGAGAGAGAGAGAGAGAGAGAGAGAGAGAGAGAGAGAGAGAGAGAGAGAGAGAGAGAGAGAGAGAGAGAGAGAGAGAGAGAGAGAGAGAGAGAGAGAGAGAGAGAGAGAGAGAGAGAGAAAGGTGGAGAGAAAGCTGTGGAGAGGTGGAGAAAAAGAGAGAAGGGTGGAGAGGTTTAGAGAAAGTGGAGGAGAGGGTGGAGAGGTGAAGAAGAGGTGGAGAGGTGGAGAGAAAGTCGTGGAGAGGTGGAGAAAAAGACAGAAGGGTGGAGAGGTTTAGAGAATGTGGAGGAGAGGGTGGAGAGGAGAGAAGGAGAGGTGGAGAAGAGGTGGAGAAAAAGACAGAAGGGTGGAGAGGTTTAGAGAATGTGGAGGAGAGGTGAAGAAGAGGTGGAGAGGTGGAGAGGTGGAGAGAAGGAGGGTGGAAGGTTAATGGCCGATAGATATGTGTGTGTATATATACCACATGCTTATCCTTTCCTCCTCCTCCTCCTCCTCCTCCTCTTTCCTTCCTTCTCACCTTTCTCTTCTCTTCTCTTCATGTCCCTTCCCTTCCCTTTCCCTTGATTTCCTTTCCCTTTTTTCCTTTCTTTTCCCTTTCCTTCCCTTCCCTTTCCTTTCCTTTCCTTTCTTTTCTTTTCTTTCCATCCGTTTTTTTTCTTTTCCCTTCCCTTCCTTTCCATTTCCCCTCCTTTTCCTTTCCTTTCCTTCCCCTCTTTTCCTTGCCATTCCTTTCCTTTCCCTTCCCTTCCTTTCCATCTCCCTTTCCTTCCCTTTCCTTTCCTTCCTCCTCCTCCTCTCCTTCCCCTTCCTTCTCACCTGTGCCCGCTAAACACACCTTCCATTCCCTTTTCATGTTTACCTGTATGTCTGGGTGCCAGGTGTGTGTGAGTGAGAGAGAGAGAGAGAGAGAGAGAGAGAGAGAGAGAGAGAGAGAGAGAGAGAAAGTAGGTCTATATGAATGGAGAATGCATGTAATCAATAAATATAAGTTAAACAAAAACAAACAGACACACGAACAAACACATACCCAAATTAGGAGGCAAACTAAAAATAAAACACCAAAAAAATAAAGAAAATAAAGAAAAAAAACTAGAATTATGAAGACAACCCAAGATATGCAAATTCTGACCCCGCATAAAAAAATTACTGAATGAAACTCTCTCTCTCTCTCTCTCTCTCTCTCTCTCTCTCTCTCTCTCTCTCTCTCTCTCTCTCTCTCTCTCTCTCTCTCTCTCTCTCTCTCTCTCTCAACCTTATGTTTCTTTCCTCTTTTCCTTCTTTCTTATTTTCTCTTTTCCTTCAATTTTTTCGTTTTCATAAATACTTTTTTGTCTTTTTTTTCTTATTTTCTTGTGTATCATTTTTTTTTTTGGTGTTATTATGTGGTCGTCGATTTTAAATGTGGTCTCTCTCTCTCTCTCTCTCTCTCTCTCTCTCTCTCTCTCTCTCTCTCTCTGACTCATGGCCCGGTCAGTGCCCCAACATTTACCTTGCTCTAAGTGGGTTAACTTTCCCCTATTGTCTGTACCCCTCCCCCTCCCCCTCTTCTCCCCTCTCCCCAACCCCTTCCCCTCTCCCCTTC
>NC_066551.1:2102500-2105000 GCF_024679095.1 Eriocheir sinensis | reverse complement strand
GATAGAGAACGGGGATTAGAAAGGGATGTGAGGGAAAGGTGAGTCTGGTGTTACGGAGGGAAGGGTAGGAGGGAGAAGGATGAGGAAGGGAAGATAAGAGGAATAGAAAGGAAGGGATGATGGAGAGATTGAGGAAGGATTAGAAGGGGATAAGAGGGACAGAGGAAGGTTGAGAGAAGAGGGAGAAGGGATGAGCGGGTGGATAAGAAAGGGAAGATAAAAGGATAGAGAGGAAGAAACTTGAAAGGAAAGAAGAGGGTGAGAGAAAGTGAGACAGGGAGGAGTAAGATCGTTAGGTAAATAGGAAGGTAAGTAAATAAATAGTAAGTAAATAGGAAATAGGCAATAGTAAATAGGTAGGTAGGTAAATAGGAAAGCAGGCAGAAAGAAAATAAAAAAATACGAAAGTTGGGAAAAATGAAAGATGAGAAAATGGAAAGAAAAAGGAAGAATGAACACAGGAAAAAGGAAATTAGGAAAGTGTTTATGAAATGAGGGGAGGAGAAGAGGAAGATGATGATGATTAAGGAGAAGGAGGAGGAGGAAGAGAAGAAGCAAAAGAGGAAGCTGCGAGAGGAGAGGATTTTGAAGCTGAAATTAATCCAGTCTTCATCTGTCTTAATTTACTTTGCTTTATTTTATCATAGTGAAAAATAAAAATATATCTGTCAGTCCGTTTAACACACACACACACACACACACACACACACACACACACACACACACACACACACACACACACACACACACACACACACACAGGAAGGCATATCTGAATAGAAATAGAGAAATCTACATATTAATTCAACGTACACGAAAATACATATTGATTAACACACACACACACACACACACACACACACACACACACACACACTACGGGGCGATAGATATGTGTGTGTGTGTGTGTGTGTGTGTGTGTGTGTTTGCACATTAAAAAGAAAGCTTCATTATGTGTCAAAGGTGAGAGAGGACGAGAAAGTTTAATCTCTCTCTCTCTACTGGGACACACATCAGATAAGAGACAAAGACGGAGCATAATCACAATAAACAACCACCATCACCACCACCATCACCACCACCACCATCAACACCACCACCACCACCAACATCACCCCCCCTACCACCATCATCACCACCACCATCACCACCATCATAACCACCACCACCACCACCATCATCATCACCCCCCCCCCTACCATCATCACCACCACCATCACCACCATCATCATCATCACCATCACCACCACCACCACCACCATCACCACCATCAACAACAACAATAACAACTATCCTTCAACTAAAACTTAAATTACTTTGATTCTATTGATGCCAGAAGAGGAGGAGGAGGAGGAAGAGGAGAAGGAAGAAGAAGAAAAAGATGATGTGAGGAAGAAGAAAGATAAGAAAGATAAGGAAACAGAAGTAGAAGTGAAGAGGTGGAGAAACAAAGAGGATAAAGAAAGAGAAAAAAAAAGGAAGAAAGCGAGGAGGAGAAAGGAAGAGAAAGGAGGAGAAAGAAGAAGAGGAGGAGGAGGAAAAGGTGACAATATTGGAGGAGGAGAGAAGAGAGAGAGAGAGAGAGAGAGAGAGAGAGAGAGAGAGAGAGAGAGAGAGAGAGAGAGAGAGAGAGAGAGAGAGAGAGAGAGAGAGAGAGAGAGAGAGAGAGAGAGAGAGAGAGAGAGAGAGAGAGAGAGAGAATTTTGAAGGGTTACAAGCATCTCTCTCTCTCGCTCTCTCTCTCTCTCTCTGGCACTTAAAAGAATATGATAAACAACACACACACACACACACACACACACACACACACACACACACACACACACACACACACACACACACACACCTTACACACACAAGCATCCAAGGGGGGTCGAGGGAGGATGAAGGGGGAGGTATGGCTGGGGGGAGAGTTAGTTAGGACAGTAGAGTGAGAGAGAGAGGAGGAGGAGGAGGAGGAGGAGGAGGAGGAGGAGGAGGAGCCTTTGGAATGTACGCCATCTGTTAACTTCCTCCCTTTCTCTCCCTTTTCCCTTTCCTCCTTTTCTCCAGTCTTCCTCTTCTCTCCCTTCTTCCTATTCCCTCCTTTCCATTTGATATATTTCCTTCTCTTCCTTCAACCTTCTTTTTCCCCCTCTCCCTTCTTTCCCTCTTCTTTCTTTCTTTCCTTCACCACATTTACTTTATTTCTTCACTACTTTTCCTGTTCTTCCCTCCTCTCAACCTTTCTTTGCTTTTTCTTCCCACATAGAGAGAGAGTGAGAGAGAGACCGAGGTAGATATATTTCCATACCCTTCCTTCACCTTCGACCTTCCCTTTTCTTCCTTTCTCTCCCTTGCCTTCCTTGTCTTCCTTCCTCAATCACAACTATCTTACCTCCTTTCTTCACTACTTTGCTGTTTCTTCCCTCAAATATCAACCTGTCTTTTCCTACTCAGAGAAAGACAGAGGTAGACAGACAAAGAGAGAGACGGAGAACGAGACAGTGAGACACCCAAA
>NC_066551.1:2075000-2097500 GCF_024679095.1 Eriocheir sinensis | reverse complement strand
TCCTTTTTTTTCCACCATTTCGCCTTATTTTATTTTTTTCATTTTTTCCATTCCAGTCCTTTTTTTTCACCATTTCGCCTTATTTTATTTTTTCCATTCCAGTCCTTTTTTTTCGACCATTTCGCCTTATTTTATTTTTTTCATTCCAGTCCTTTTTTTCCACCATTTCGCCTTATTTTATTTTTTCCATTCCAGTCCTTTTTTTCCACCATTTCGCCTTATTTTATTTTTTCCATTCCAGTCCTTTTTTTCCACCATTTCGTCTTATTTTATTTTTCATTTTTTCCATTCCAGTCCTTTTTTTCACCATTTCGCCTTATTTTATTTTTCATTTTTTCCATTCCAGTCCTTTTTTTCCACATTTCGCCTTATTTTATTTTTTATTTTTTCCATTCCAGTCCTTTTTTTCCACATTTCGCCTTATTTTATTTGTCATTTTTTCCATTCCAGTCCTTTTTTTTCCACCATTTCGCCTTATTTTATTTTTCATTTTTTCCATTCCAGTCCTTTTTTTTCACCATTTCGTCTTATTTTATTTTTCATTTTTTCCATTCCAGTCCTTTTTTTTCACCATTTCGCCTTATTTTATTTTTCATTTTTTCCACTCCCTTCGTTTCCAGCATTTCGTCTTATTTTTTTCTGTTTTCCATTTCCCATTCTCAATTATTTTTCTTCTCTCCATTTCTCATTCCGTTTAAATTTTCTTTTATTTCCACTTTTTTTCCCCTTTTTCGACTTTTTCTCGTCCATTAGTTTCCCATTTTCCATTTTGTCTATTTTATTCTCCTCTACATTTCCGATTCTGTCTTTTTATTTAATTTCCATTCCATTTTTTTTCTACTTAAACACTTTTCTTCTCTATTTGCTTTTCATTTTCTATCTATTCTGTTCTCCCTGTTTTACCTCCCTCATACCCTTCCTCTCTCTCCCTCTCTCCTTCATTCCTTTTCTTTCTCCTTCCTTCTCTTTATTCTCTCATCTTTCCTACTCACCTTTCTCTCCCTCATTTTTCTTCTCTACATTTCCCATTTCGTCTTTTTTTCTTTCTTTTCACTTCCGTTTTTTCTTTTTTCCCGTTTCGTTTTTGTTTTTCTTTTCCATTTGTTTTAAATTCCTTCAATTTCCATTAATTTCACGGTCTTTTCTTTCTCGTCATTTTCCTCCATTTCCTCTCGTTTACCGCCCATTGTTCCCTCTATTCTCCTCCTTCGGTTTCTATTCTCCTCTTCTTCTCTCTCTCACGCCTCCTCTTTCCTCTTGTTCTCTCTTGTTCTCTCCTCTTTCGTTCCTTTCTGGTTCTCCTTTCATTTGTTCTCTCACGCCTTCATTCTCTTTCTCTTCTCCTGTCCTTCTCTTCCTTTTCTCCTGTTTTGCTTCCTTTGTCCTGTGTGGTTCTTTTATGCTTATTCTCTCTCTCTCTCTCTCTCTCTCTCTCTCTCTCTCTCTCTCTCTCTCTCTCTCTCTCTCTCTCTCTCTTAGTATGTGTGTGTGTGTGTGTGTGTGTGTGTAAGAGCATGAGGAATGGAATGTGTGTGTGTGTGTGTGTGTGTGTGTGTGTGTGCGTGTGTGTGTGTCCTTGACTGAAGTGGTCGGTGTTGGTGCAGAGCGCTGCGCCATTCACCTCTCCAGTGCATTGCGCAGTACACACAGTCTCCCCACATGCCCCAGCCCACCTGTCCTATTCCCCGCAGGTAAACACGAATACCAACACAAACAATAATAATCGATAATAAAACAGTAAATAACAGCGATATATATTTTTTTACAGCAAGGGAGGAAAAAAAGAGGAAAAATAAACAAATACAAAACAAAGGTCGCCAGGCGCTGCTCTAACATAAGAAAACAGGAAAAGGGCAAAAGAGAAGTCAATTTCGGGAGGTGTGTTGACAAACCAACCTATAAATAAATAAATAAAAATAACAAATAAACAAAATCAAAATCAAACGGCAAGAAAGAAAAGATAAGGAAACGAGTATGTAAAGTGTGATAAGTATGGTAAGTAAGTTGAGATATATAAGTAAATAGATTAATAAGCAGGTATAGCTACATAAATTCATGGATAAGCAAAAATAAAGTTAATCAAGAAACTAGAACAAAAAAAAAGTGACCGTGGTAATTCAAGTGAACAGTTAATATCGACGACCTTCAGATATAAAAATAAAAATAAAATATAATACACAGGAAGAGAGAGAGAGAGAGAGAGAGAGAGAGAGAGAGAGAGTATACCAAATCAATTATGATCAAGGCCACACACGCAACAACAAAGACCACCAAATAATAATAATAATAATAATAATAATAATAATAATAATAATAATAATAATAATAATGATAAAAATGCTTCGAGTGGTACCATTTGGAGAGACCCTTGTGGAATGACGTCATGAGAGAGAGGAATGAAGGGAGGGAGAGAGGGAGGGAGGAAGGGAGATAAAGGGGGGTAGGAAAGTGGAGGGAATGGAGAAGGAAAGAGGAAGGAAGGGAATGAAGGAGGGTGGGAGAGAGAGGAAGGAAATGAGGGAGGTAAGACGGAGAATAAAATAAGGGAGATGGGACAAGGAGGAATGAAGGGAAGGAAGGAGGGAGAGAAGGAAGGAATGAGGGAAGTAGGAGGGAGGAGAAAATGAAGGGTAGAATGGAGGAAGGGAGGAATGAAGGGAACGAGAGAGGGAGGGAAGGGAGAAAGGACACAGAGGAGAGAACGAAGAGGAGGGAGGAAAGGAGAGGAAGGGAGAGAATGAGGGAGGGAGGAAAAAAGGAAGGCAAAACAGGGAGGAGAAAATGAAGGGAAGAAGGAAGGGAGAGAATGAAGGGAATGAAGGGAGAAGAGATACAGAAGGAATGAGAGAAACAGAAAACAAAGAAGAATGAGGGAAGAATGAGGAATGAGGGAAGAGGAGGAAAACAGGAGAGATGGAGGAAAAGAGAGAGAAAAGATGGAACAGGAGGGAGACGTGGAGGAATGGAGGAAAGGTGAAGAGAAAGGGGAAGGTAAATTGAAGGGTGAAGGGGAAGGCTTAGCAGGGTAAAAGAGAAAGGGAAGGGAAGGGAAGGGAAGGGAAGGGATAGGAAGAGAATGGCAAAGAAATGAAAGGGAAGAGAAAGGGAAGAGAAAGGAATCACAGGAAAATAAATGAAGGGAAAGGAGGAGAAAAAAGGAAAAGGAATGGAAGGGATGAAGAGGGAGGGAAAGTAGGAGAAAGAGAAGGGAGGGGAGAAGAGAAGGGAAGAGAAGGGAATTATAAAAAAAAATGAGGGAAAAGAAGAGGAAAAATATAAATGTGAGAAATGAAAATAAAAAGAGAGAAGAGATAAAAACCAGCACCAAATTCAATACCAAAGAAAGAAATACGAATGAAACTAGAGAAAAAAAGGAGGAAGATAATACAAGGCAAGGAAACCAATAAGAGAAATCGAAGCAGCAAGAAGAATATAAGACTGGTAAGGAAAACAAGAGAGGTGAGGGAGGAGAGGATAATGAGTCACGGTCCTTCCCCCTAATGGTTCTCAGGTTACAGACGCACCATGAAAGTTATGAAACAATCCCCTTCTCCTTGACTACTACTACTACTACTACTACTACTACTACTACTACTACTTTTTTTTTTACAGTGTGAAAAAAAAGCCCGCTACTCACTGCTCCTATAAAGAGTTAAAGGAGTTAAAGCTACTGCTATTACTACTACTACTACTACTACTACTGCTACTACTACTACTACTACTACTACTACTACTATACTACTAATACTACTAATACTACTAATACTAACTTTATTTTACTTCATCTTTCACTGTAGTATACTCTCTCTCTCTCTCTCTCTCTCTCTCTCTCTCTCTCTCTCTCTCTCTCTCTCTCATTATGAAAAGTAAATGAAATTGCGCAAGGCTCATTCCTAAAACAATAGATTGAGGTGCGCATTACTCTCTCTCTCTCTCCATATTAGTGGGTAAAGCTAATTCACAAAAGGCCAGTTCACTTCCATTTAGAGACGTGTGCCATATTAGCCAAGGATTTTAGGCCCTTTCTCTCTCTCTCTCTCTCTCTCTCTCTCTCTCTCTCTCTCTCTCTCTGGGGATGGGTGTGTGTGTGTGTGTGTGTGTGTGTGTGTGTGTGTGTGTGTGTGTGTGTACTCTCTCTCTCTCTCTCTCTCTCTCCGTAAAAGGAAGGCAGTCAATTTAGTCTTTTTTTATCTAAATAGGTTAAGCAAGAGGAAAAATCACGAATAATAATAATAATAATAATAATAATAATAATAATAATAATAATAATAATAATAATAATAATAATAATAATAATAATAATATACTAAACGAGGTAATTTAATATATGTGGTCATGTTCTGTTTATTTTCAGGGTAAACACACACACACACACACACACACACACACACACACACACACACACTTTCTCTTTTCAACATTTCACTCTGTACTGAAGAGAGAGAGAGAGAGAGAGAGAGAGAGAGAGAGAGAGAGAGAGAGAGAGAGAGAGAGAGAATGATTAGTGGGCATTGTGATGAAACACCTGTGATGTCACGGCATACCTTTCTCCCCCCTCCCCCCTCCCCCTTCCTTCCCACTTTCCCCTCACTCCTCCCCTTCCTTCCTCTCTTCCTCTTCCCCTCCCTCCGTCAGCCTTCCCTTCGCCTTCCCCAAATCACCACCCCCTTAACACACACACACACACACACACACACACACACACACACACACACACACACACACACACATATCCTGCCAGTTCTTTCCTTCCTTTCTCTTTCTCCTCTTTCTTCCTTCTACTCCTTCCCCATCTTTTCAACTCCCCATATCAATGTTTGCATAACTCTATACCCATATCGCCCTTACACCGCCTCTCGTGTTTCTACCCTTCACTGTAGCCCTTCCTTCCCCTCACAACACACCCATATACCCATACCAACCCCATACACACCCTAACGTACGCATATTTCACCCTCCCATCTCCATTTCCCTTCCTTTTCCTACCATTCACCCATAGCGGAATCATCTTCATATAAACCCTCACACACATTTTCCCTTCCATTCTCCATTTTCCTTCCTTTTCTCCTCCCCTCCCGTCTTCATTTCCCTTCCTTTTCCTTCCCTATTCACCCATAACGCAAGCATCTTCATATACCCTCACATACACTTTCCCTTCCATTCTCCATTTCTCTCCCGTCTTCATTTCCCTTCCCTTTCCTTCCCTATTCACCCATAACGCAAGCATCTTCATATACCCTCACATACACTTTCCCTTCCATTCTCCATTTCTCTCCCGTCTTCATTTCCCTTCCCTTTCCTTCCCTATTCACCCATAACGCAAGCATCTTCATATACCCTCACATACACTTTCCTTCCATTCTCTATTTCTCTCCGTCTTCATTTCCTTCCCTTTCCTTCCCTATTCACCCATAACGCAAGCATCTTCATATACCCTCACATACACTTTCCCTTCCATTCTCTATTTCTCTCCCGTCTTCATTTCCCTTCCCTTTCCTTCCCTATTCACCCATAACGCAAGCATCTTCATATACCCTTACATACACTTTCCCTTCCATTCTCCATTTCTCTCCCGTCTTCATTTTCCTTTCCCATTCACGCATAACACACCCACACCTTCACACCACCCCCATTACACCCACTCGCATCATTACAGTCAAAGCAAAACACCCACATCTTTCAAACCACCTTTCCTGCCTTCCTTCCTCCCACCCGCTCTCATTTACTTTTCACCTCACAGCAGGAACCTTTGACGCGCCCTTCGCTTCACTCCCCACGCGTGAGAGCGAGCGTTATGCAGCCCTTTGAAACGAAGAACGTGCTTGGCGTGCGAGAACTGAGCGGTAAGAGGGTGAATATGCTGGCTTTGAATCTGACATCGCCAACCCAAATGCCTTCTGCCACCTCTCTCTCCCTCTCTTTACCTCTCCCTACCCTTTCCACCCCTCTAAAGACTGTCAAAGGGAAGGATAATGAAGGATAAAGAGGGTAAAGAGGATGGGCATGACTGGCTTTGAATCTGACATCGCCAACCCAATGCCTTCTGCCACCCCTCTCTCTCTCTCTCTTTCCCTCTCCCTACCCAATCCACCCCTCTAAAGACTGACAAAGGGAAGGATAATGAAGGATAAAGAGGGTAAAGAGGATGGGCATGACTGGCTTTGAATCTGACATCGCTAATATCAATGAGTCATGGTGATGGGTCGGCATTATCAGACACTTCCTCCTTTCACATCATCTCTTTCCAAAGGTCAAAGAGGGGATCAGTCGCCTTCTATTGAGTGTTTCTGTAGGTTGATGTTACAGAAGAAGGGTCAAACCACCACCAGGGATCTAAAACCACCCCAGGAAATGCCCAAAACTACGAAAGCCTTGTCTAGTATGTGTACCTACTCGGGCGACGATATGTTTGAGAATGTGGTCCTTAATCCTCTCTCCCTCTTCTAACCCTCCCTTGTCTATCATATTTGAGATTATTCCTAGTTTAAACGCTTTCCACCCTTCCGTAGACTGTCAAAGGTAAGGAAAGTGGAGGATAAAGAGGGTAAAGAGGAAGGGTATGGTATGGCTTTCAATCTGGCAGCGCAAACACCAATGCTTTTTCTTGACCTTTTCTCTCCCTCTCCCTCTCTTCCTCCTAACCTTGTCCTATCATATTTGAAACTGTTCCCTCTTTACATGCTTTTCATCCTTCTGTAGACTGTCAAAGGTAAGGAAAGTGAAGGAAAAAGACGGTAAAGAGGATAGGTATGACTGACTTTCAATCTTGCCCTTTTCTCTGCCTCACTTCCTCCCAGCCCTTGCCTATCATATTTGAAACTACTCCCTCTTTATATGTTTATCATCCTTCTGTAGACTGTCAAAGGTAAGGAAAGTGGAGGATAAAGAGGGTAAAGAGGATAGGTATGACTGACTCTATATATGTTTATCATCCTTGAGGATAAAAGAGTAAAGAGGATAGAGGAGATGATGACTGACTGACTTTCAATCTTGCCTTTTCTCTGCCTCTTTCTCCCAGCCATATGTTTATCATCCTTCTATAGACCGTCAAAGGTAAGGAAAGTGGAGGATAAAGAGGGTAAAGAGGATAGGTATGACTGACTTTCAATCTGGCAGCGCTAACCCCAATGCCTTCTCTACCTCCCTTCCTCTCCCTCTCTCTCCCTTCCCACCCTAATCATATTTTAAATTATTCCCAGTTTAAACGCTTTCCACGCCTCTGTAGACTGTCAAATGGAAGGAGAGTGAAGGATAGTGAGGATAATAGTGTAGAAAGTCCATATATAAGCCGTACTTCGCTCTAAAAAGCCAAATATCGGTGAAAATAACACTTGGTATCATCCCACACCAACCCGCGGAGGAATGACTCACCCGCAGGACTACCAACATGACCGAGTTGACACGACACCCGCTATCTTACACCCACGCTACACCCTCGTACGCCTACCACAGACACCAATACACATGCAAAAAGTAAATACACGTAATATCCAAGTGTATGAGTGGGTGTAGTGATGGTTAGGGTGGGTTTGGGTGGTGCATTCCGAGAGGTGGGCGGGGCGGTTTGGTTGGCACGCGTGTATCTGGCTGACAGGAGCGAGGCGGCGGAGACAGAACAACAACAAATATAAGTCTTGCGTTTCTGCCTTCACGCCATCCGTCACTTCTTCATCTCTCCCTCCTCCTCCTCCCAAAGCTGTCCGTCTCCAAAAATAAATATGCGTGCTTAAAAATATTACCTCACAATTATATTCTCTCTCTCTCTCTCTCTCTCTCTCTTACCACCCACCCACCCACGCGCGGGATAAGAATGTGTGTGTGTGTGTGTGTGTGTGTGTAGAAATCTGAGTGAGTGTGTGTGTGTGTGTGTGTGTGTGTGTGTGTGTGATATTCATGTAAGTGTATTGCTATCGAGTGTGTGTGTGTGTGTGTGTATGTGTGAGAGAGAGAGAGAGAGAGAGAGAGAGAGAGAGAGAGAGAGAGAGAGAGTACGGAACAGCACTTTCCCATTACATTTTCTCTCCCTCAAAAAAAAAAAAAAAAAAAAAAAAAGGGTAGGAAAAACTGTTCACTGTGGACGCATCAACTAATTACAAACACGCATAACAACTGAATAGAAGAACAAACAAACAAAAAATTACTGTGAGGACAACCCGGGAATAATAAAATTTGATGCCTCGTTCTGGGATTCATATTTACTTATTTATTTATTTATTTATTCATGCTTTGTGTGTGTGTGTGTGTGTGTGTGTGTGTTTCATTGCGACACAGGAAGCAGCCGCCCACGTAAACACGACAAAAAAAATACTCCTAAAATTCCTCGCTGTAAAAAAAAAGTACAAGAACGAACAAAAATAAATAAACAATCCTCAAACCACTATAATAAAAAATAATAAGGTTAGGGGCAGACGCTGTAGCTACACGTGACCTCGGTGCTGATCTCCGTCTCAGTGGCCTATGCCGGGAGATAACCCGTATAATCTCGTGGCACGGGGCCAACGTAACATCCGGATTGCTACAGTTTACCTTCCCAGGCTTCCCCAGGTGCCCCCTTATCGACCAGCCCGAGAGGAAGGATGAACAGCTGGGTGGGTTGCGTGCCGACTGCCAAGACCGAGATACGAGCTTAGGTACACATATTCGTAGCTAGGCGTTTTAACCACTTGGCCACGGAGGCGCTGAGACACATGAATCAAAATACACATCTAAAACTGATGGTACTTAACACCTTTTCCGTCTACCCCCACGCACTATGCATCTCTATAATTGTGATACTTTGAAAACTCAGTAATGCAAGGGAACACACATGAATCACTAAGACACATGAATCAAAATACACATCTAAAACTAATGGTACTTAACACCTTTCCCGTCTACCCCCACGCGCTATGTATCTCTATAATTGTGTACCCTTAAAAACTCAGTAATGCAAGGGAACACACATGAATTCTAATAAACACCCGACACAAATAACTTAACACATAATATCCCGTCTATCCTCACACACCTTATTTCTATTTTTTTTTACAACAAAGGAGACAGCTCAAGGGCACAACAAAAAGAAACAATAATAAAAAATAAGCCCGCTACTCGCTGCTCCTAAAAAGAATCCAAAGAGGTGGCCAAAAGAGGGGTCAATTTCGGGAGGAGAGGTGTCCTGATATTTGTGAACCCGTTAAAACCCCGTGCACCAAAGAACAGCGATGGATGGGCATGGAATCAAGGTCTATGTGTACGGTGCAGGGAGGGAGGGAACACTTTTTACGAGGGTTCCGTGATGAGGCAACGCTCGCCACGCTTACCTCAACTTTACGAGCCAACGATAAAATAAATAACCGAAGCCAGGAAAACGAACGTCAGAGTATTAGTAAACGTTATATTGGTACACGAGGTGGTGGTGGTGGTGGTGGTGGTACATCAAAACCCTCGTGTAGGATAATACTGAAACTACTGGTAATAATGATAACCGAATAACCTGATAATGATAACCTAACCTAACCTAACCTAACTTAACCTAACTTAGCCTAACTTAACCTAACCTAACCTAACCTAACCTAACTTAACCTAACCTAACCTAACCTAACCTAACCTAACTTAACCTAACCTAACCTAACTTAACCTAAACTAACCTAACCTAACTTAATGGAGAAGGTAAAAAGCCTAAGGAGAGTGACAGGTATATTGAGAGAGATACAGATAGATAGATAGATATAGAGAGAGAGCACCAATTGAATATAGAAGATGGAAGAGAAGGCAGAAAGAAAGATGTAGAGAGAGAGATAGTTACAAAGAATGAGAGAAACAGAGACAGAAAGAGAATAAGGTGAATAAATAGTTACAAAGAATGAGGGAAACAGAGACAGAAAGAGAATAAGGTGAATAAATAGTTACAAAGAATGAGGGAAACAGAGACAGAAAGAGAATAAGGTGAATAAATAGCTACAAAGAATGAGAGAAAGAGAGGAAGAAAAAGAATAAAGTGGGGAGCTAGATATTTACAAAGAATGAGAGAAACAGAAAGAGAACAAGGTGGAGAGATAGATAAGATTTGCAATGAATAAGAGAAACAGAGGAAGACGTAGAGAACAGGACGAGAAACGACGAAAAACGATATACAAACAAACAAACACATACGCACATAGAAAAACAGACACACAAACAAATAAACAGCCCAAGAAAACCAAAGTAAAAAAAAAAGAAACAGAAACGAGAGAGAAAAACGAAGAGGAGAAGAAAAACGATGAAAGTAAAGAGAAAAATAAACAAACAGATAGACAGAAAACATAGACAAACAAATAAACAAACAACTCAAGAAAACTAGAGCAAAAAAAGAGAGTAAACAACCCCAGGCCATAAGACATCACAGGTGCGCGAGTGTAAACAAATATGAATAAAAACGTTAATGAGGGGATCAAATCAGACCCCAGGTGAGACACTCGGGTGTACCCCAAGACGCTTAACACCACCCCGGGGAGCCGTAACATTCACACCCAGCCCCCGGGTGACACATTGGGGTAAAGGGGGAGGGAGGCGGAGGAAGGAAGGGGGAAGAGGACGAAGAGGTGGAGAGGAAAGGAGATAGAAGGGATGGAGAAGAACTGGATGTAGGAGGAGGTAGAGGAAAGGAGGAAGGAAAGATGGAAGGAAGGAAGGAAGGAAGGAAAGAGGAAGAGGACGAAGAGGTGGAGAGGAAAGATGGAGGAGATAGAAGGGATAGCAGAGAAATGGATGTAGGAGGAGGTAGAGGAAAGGAGGAAGGAAAGATGGAAGGAAGGAAGGAAGGAAAGAGGAAGAGGACGAAGAGGTGGAGACGAAAGAAGGAGATAGAAGGGATAGCAGAGAACTGGATGTAGGAGGAGGTAGAGGAAAGGAGGAAGGAAAGATGGAAGGAAGGAAGGAAGGAAAGAGAAGGAAGGTAGAAGGAGGAATAAGGGGATAGAGTAGAAACATAGAGAGGGAATGGATAAAAAAGTAAGGAAAGGGAATGGGAAAGGGACAAAAGAGGGGGACGTGAGAGGAAAAAGAATGGGGGAAAAATGTTAAGGGTAATTATGAAAGGGGGATTTAAAAGGAAGGGGGAGAGTAGAGGTATGGGGAGGAAGAGGGGAGAAATGAGGGAAGGGGAAGGGGGAAGGGGGAAGGGAAGAAGAAAGGGGTATGAGAAAGGAGAGGGAATATGGAGAAGGGAAAACAGGGGTGAGGGGAAGAGGCAAAGAGAGAATGAAGGGGAAATGAGATCTAGCTGGAGGAAAGGGAGCAGAACACACACACACACACACACACACACACACACACACATTAAGGTATTTCTCGTGTATTGGTTTACACAAATAAGTCTACACACACACACACACACACACACACACACACACACACACACACACATTAAGGTATTTCTCGTGTATTAGTTTACACAAATAAGTCTACACACACACACACACACACACACACACACACACACACACACACACAGTCACACTAGAAAGTCACCTTTAATTTGCAATACAATTTAGGCTGATCAGGCTGCCGCACCTTCTGTCACCTCCTCCTCCTCCTCCTCCTCCTCCTCTTCCTCCTCCATCTCTTCGTCTCATTCAACTATATCATATTTTTTTTCTTGTTGTTACTTCCTCTCCTCCTCATGCTTCTCTTCTCCATATTATTTATCTTCTTCTCTCTTCATCTCCTTTTTTTTCTTCTTCCTCCTCCTCCTCCTCCTCATCATCATCATCTCCATCACAACCTCAAGGACAAGTCTCGAAAGGGTGCCTTAGTCCTCCTCCTCCTCCATCATCTCCTCCTCCTCCTCCTTCTCCTCCATATTCATCTTATCAATCCGCCCCCGAAGGATGAAACAAGCCTCCCCCAGCCCCCCAACCCCACCCCACCCGAAATATATTATGCCCCCTTCAATACCCTCGCTCCCCCCTCCCCAGCCTCACTCCGCCCCAAATGTAACTCCCCGACCCCGCCCCGCCAAGGCTGCCCCACACCTGTCGCCGCCGCCGCCGCCGTGCCCCGGTAAGTCAGTGACCCGCAGCCGCGCCCACACAGCCGCCGGGGCCTCGGGGACTGGGACGCCGCCATCACTTCACCGAGAGGCCGCAGAAGGAGGTCAGAGTCTGGAAGGAGGCTGAGGAGGAGGAGGAGGAGGAAGACGAGAGGAGAGAGAAAGAAGAGGGATGAAGGAGAAAAGGAGGAAGAAGAAAGAACAGAAGGGAAGATGTGAAAAGGAGGCAGAAGAAAAAAGAAGAGGGAAGAAGGGAAAAGGATGCAGAAGAAGAAGAAGAAGAAGAAGAAGAAGAAGATGCTAATGATGGAGGAAGAGAAAGACGAGAGGAAAGAGAAAGAAGAGGGATGAAGGAGAAAAGGAGGAAAAAGAAAGAACAATAGGGAAGATGGGAAAAGGAGCAGAATAAAGAAGAAAAAGGAAGAAGAAGAAGAAGAAGAAGATGCGAATGATGATGATAATGAAGTAGAACAAGAATACAATCAAGAAGAATAAGAGAAAGAAGTATAACGAGAACAAGTAGAAGGCGAAGAAGAAATTCGTGATAATAATAATAATAGAAGAAAAAGAAGAAAAGACGATGATGCACTAAACCCAAAAACAGGAAAGTCTAAATTTATGGGAGCAATTTTATTTATTTTCTCTTTCTCTCTTATTCTCTTGTATGTCAACTGGCGCTTCCTCTCCTCGTAAACAACAACAGTAACCACCACCACTACCACCACCACCACCACCACCACAACAACAACAACAACGACAATCTCCGGCGGTACGGTCTGTTCCCTTTTCTAATTATTACATACTCCAGAAAGGGAAAAAGAGAGAAAGTAAGAAAAAAAAGAAAAGTGGATGGAAGAATGAAGTAAAAAAATAAAAAAAAATACTTGCTTTCACCTCCTCTTCCTTTTCCTTCTTCCTTTTCCTTCTCCAAATCGTCATCACCTTCCTCTCCCGTTCCTTTCATCCCCTTTCCCTTTTCATCAACCCATTCACTATTTTTCTCCTCCATTCACTGTCCACTACTCTCTAGTTTCACCTCCTACTCCTCTTCTTCTTTCACCCACATCCTCAACTCTTTAAGCCTTTTCTCCACCTCTCCACATCCATTCGTACTCCTCTCCACCTCTACCTCCTCCACAATGCCTCTAAAACCCGCTATCCATCCACTCAACGCAGCCTCCTCGTCCTCACCCTCCTCCTCCTCCTCACCCGCCATTCTGTACATATTTACCATCAATAGTTACGTTTTCTATCTTTATATTGCTGAAGAAAACGGGACATTTTATTGTAAACTGGTACGAAATGGATATAGTATGTAGATTGCTCTATATGTAAAGGTATTAATATTCAAACCATTTTATCTGCAATGCCTGAAATTAGGATGTTATATTAAATACCGATGGACTATTGATTGAGAGGATATTAATATTATTCTTGTTCTACCTCCTCCTCCTCCTCCTCCTCTTCCTTCTCTTCGTCCTCCTCCTCCTCCTCCTCTTCCTTCTCTTCGTCCTCCTCCTTTTCCTCCTCCTCTTCAGCTCCTCCTCCTCCCCTATTTACTTAGTTACTGTTCTGATAGTGTTCGTCAGGCAATTCCCGGAAAATACTAGCGGCGGAATTAGAATATAAATTACCTGGCTTGCATATTCCTGCAGGTGAGTGACGGGACCAGGGCAGGTTAATGAGGCAGGTGTTTTGTTAATAAGGCTGAGAGAGAGAGAGAGAGAGAGAGAGAGAGAGAGAGAGAGAGAGAGAGAGAGTTAAATATGGACAAAGACAGAAATAAATAAAAAGAGGGGAAGATAGAATAAAGAATAAGAGTTGAAAGAGAAAGAAAAATAAGGAATAAAAGAAACGGAGAGGAAGAAAGAATAAAATGTAAAAGAAACAGAAGAGAAAGGAAAGAATAAAATAAATAAAGCAAAAACAAAAAAAAAATAGAAACAGAAGAACAGACAAAGGAAGAACAAAATAATGAATAAAGGAACAGAAAGAAAGAAAGACTAACATACAGATAGACAGATATGAAAGACGAAACAAAGGAGGCAAGAAAGAAAGAAGAAAAGAAGGAATAAATATAACCAGAGAAGACAGAGAAACGACGCAGAGAAAAAAAAAACTATTAATGACCGAGTGACTAACTGACTTAATGACCCGGTTGATAACAGAGACAAAAGGACAGAAAAGAAGGAAAAAAAGAAAGAAAAAACGAGAAAAGAAATAAGGGAACAAATTAGATCGAGAAGAAAGAGAAACACGACACACTGAGTAGAAATAAAGAAAAAAAAGGAAAAAACAAGTAATGACTGAGTGACTGATTGGCAAAAAAAGTGACTTAACTGACATGGCGTGACTGTCAGTAAGGGCCTGCATGATTGAAGCAAAGGGCACTACTACTACTACTACTACTACTACTACCACTACTACTACTACTACTACTACTACTACTACTACTACTACTACTACTACTACTACCACTACTACTATTATTACTACTACTACTACTACTACTACTACTACTACTTTTATTTCCTTTGCTACCTATGAAAAAAGGAAACAGATTAATTTGCGATATCATGAATCAACGCCACTAAACCTCACCTTACCTTGCTTAACCTAACCCAGCCTCGCCTCACCTCACCTAACCTACCAATAGCTTACCTCATCTTACCTATCCCACTACCTAAACTTAACCTAATTCCACCTCGATTAACCTCACCTTACCTCACCACATCTTTCCAAACCTCACCTTACCTCACCTAACCTACCAATAGCTTAACTCATCTTACCTATCCCACTACCTAAACTCAACCTAATACCACCTCGTTTAACCTCACCTTACCTCACCACATCTTTCCAAACCTCACCTTACCTCACCTAAAAATAGCTTACCTCACCTTACCTGTCCCATTACCTAAACTTAACCTAATTCCACCTCATCTAACCTCACCTCACCTTACTTTACCTTACCAAACCCCATCTTACCTAACATTCCCCTCACCTAACATGATGTCACCTAACGCAATATAACCTAACGTAATGTCGAGAAAAAGTGAAACAGAACATATACACGCCAACACCACACCCCACCCCGTCATATACCGCGAAATCCACACCCACGCACCCCACCCACACACCTACCCTCCCCACCCACCCACACACACATCCCCCTCAAAATAAATACTAAGCACACAATAAATACTAAAGCATGGCGTGACGAATGACTGAAGTGCGAGATGATGACAGGTGGGCAGGAGTTTCAGGTGAGGTAGAAAAATAGTACAGGACGGCAGGTGAATGCAGGAAGAGCATGAATGAAGGAGTGAGTGGGTGCATGCAGACCTCAGGCACGCAGAAGGACCGTTAGCCATTTGCAAAGGAGAAAATTGAGGACTTGAAACGGAGACGAAATAAGAAGGTGGGAGTAAAGTAAAATATAGTCAGTTCTCGTAAAATGTGCTCCTCACGTTCATGGAAGGTAAGAAGCTTTGTTAAACTACCACCAGTATCATAAACTATACCCCCACCCATAGAAATGCTCACAACTCTCTCCAAAGTCTGAAAAGAAGAGAAGAGTATAGCCGGATCCTAATGAGTGTGTTCTTGAGGGTATACAGAAGTGTCAAACCACAACTAGGATCATAAAACAACCCATGGAAATGCCCGCAACTCTCTCCAAAGTCTGAAAAGAAAATAAGAGAATAGTCGGATGCTAATGGGTGTGTTCTTGAGGGAATACAGAAGTGTCAAACCACACCTATAAAAAATTCCCGGAAAATACTTTTGACGGAGTTAGGAGAAAAAATACCTGGCTTGCATATTCCTGCAGGTGAGTGACGGGACCCGGGCAGGTTAATGAGGCAGGTGTTTTGTTAATAAGGTTGAGAGAGAGAGAGAGAGAGAGAGAGAGAGAGAGAGAGAGAGAGAGAGAGAGAGAGAGAGAGAGAGAGAGAGAGAGAGAGAGAGAGAGAGTTCAATATGGACAAAGACAGAAATAAATAAAAAGAGGGGAAGATAGAATAAAGAATAAAAGTTGAAAGAGAAAGAAAAATAGGGAATAAAAGAAAAGGAGAGGAAGAAAGAATAAAATCTAAAAGAAACAGGAAAGAAGAAAAAGGAAAGAATAAAAGAAATCAAGCAAGAAAAAGAAAATAAGACAAGAAACAGAAAGGAATAAACAGAAAGGAGAAACATAATAAAGAATAAAGGAACAGAAAGAAAGAGAGACCAACACACAGATAGTCTAGTATGTACTCATCGCCCGTCGAGGTGGCTGGGAGTAAGCTGACATTGGCCCCATATCGTCGCTCTCTCTGTCCTCGTGTTCCGGTCATCTCCTTTTCCTTGTTCCTCCGCTTATCTTTGTCCCTGATCTTCCTTCCTGTGTCTCTGGAATGGACAAAAGAGGATCATGTAGTCTTTGTCTCTGTCTGTCTAACTACCTAATTGACTCGCTCTTGAATGCATGGGAAACAAAGAATCATATTGTCTTTGTCTCTGTCTGTTTATCTACCTACGTGTGCTATTTGACTCGCTCTTGAATGGAAAACAAAGAATCATGTAGTCTTTGTCTCTGTCTATATCTTCCTACGTGTGTATTTGACTTGCTCTTGAATGGAAAACAAAGAATCATATTGTCTTTGCCTCTGTCTGTCTATATCTTCCTACGTGTGCTATTTGACTCGCTCTTGAATGGAAAACAAAGAATCATGAAGTCTTTGTCTCTGTCTGTCTGTCTATATCTATCTACTTATCACTCTGTCTGTCTATCAGTCTGTCTATCTGTCACTTGAATGGAAAACAGAAAATCATGTAGCCTCTCTGTCTGTCTGTCTATATCTATCTATCAATCTGTCTATCTGTCACTTCAATGGAAAACAAAGAATCATGTAGTCTCTCTGTCTGTCTGTCTATATCTATATACTTATCACTATCTGTCTATCAATCTGTCTATCTGTCACTTCAATGGGAAACAGAGAATCATGCAGTCTCTATGTCTGTCTGTCTAAATCTATCTACTTATCACTCTGTCTATCTGTCAATCTGTCTATCGGTCACTTAAATGGAAAACAGAGATTCATATCGAAATCACGTCTACAGAGCAACACGCCTCACCAAAAGAAAATTCGTTATATAATTCTGTTGGTTTACTCCTCTATTTTCTCTCTCTTTTTTTATACGAGTCAAGAGTTATTGGCGCTCGATTATACTCGTCTTATTTTTCCACTGGTTCTGCCGACGCTACTGCAAACAAAGCATGAGGAAGTAAAACTATAAAGAACAATAATACCACACGGCACAGCTGGGGACTCAGACCAGTATTGCCAGACCCTTGCGCCCCTCACATCAACTCTTTACAAAGGCCAAAAAGGAGGTCAGTCGAGCTGGAATGAGTGTTGTTTTAAGTTCAAGGTACAGAAAAAGGGTCACACTACCACCGGGGCCATAAAGCTACCCCTGAAGATGCCCTCCACATCAACTCTTTACAAAGGCCAAAAAGGAGGTCAGTCGAGTTGTAATGAGTGTTGTTTTAAGTTCAAGGTACAGAAAAAGGGTCAAACTACCACCAGGGCCATAAATCTACCCCTGGAAACGCCCTTGACATCAACTCTTTACAAAGGCCAAAAAGGAGGTCAGTCGAGTTGGAATGAGTGTTGCTTTAAGTTCAAGGTACAGAAAAAGGGTCAAACTACCACCAGGGTCAAAAAGCTACCCCTGGAAATGCCCAACACTCCTACGAAAGCCGAGTAAAATATGTGTTTGAGCGATGTTTATGAATTGTGCCTTTAGGGAGAGAGAAACAGTCGGGCAAATACACAAAAGAGGAACGGGAGAGAGGAAAAACAAACAGCGGATCACAAAACCAAGTAAATGAATAATACCACACCACAGCTTGGGATTTAGGGAAAGAGAAACAGTCCACCAAATAAAATAAAAAAAGGAGAGGGAGAAAAACAAATGGTGGATCACACGACCAACTAAATGAATAAATGAATAATATCACTTGACACAGCTAGGGATTTAGAGAGAGAGAGAGAGAGAGAGAGAGAGAGAGAGAGAGAGAGAGAGAGAGAGAGAGAGAGAGAGAGAGAGAGAGAGAGAGAGAGAGAGAGAGAGAGAGAGAGAGAGAGAGAGAGAGAGAGAAACAGTTTGACAAATAAAGAAAAAGAAGAGAGAGGATGGGAGAAAAACGAATGGCGAATCACAAGACAACGTAAATGAGTAATCCCACAGCTAAGGACTTGGGGAGAGAGAGGAACGGCAAGGCGAATAAAGAAGAGGGAGAGAGAAAAACAAGATCACAAATATAAAGAGAAAGAAGAGAGGGAGAATAACGAATAGCGGATCAGAAGAGAGAAAAACAAGATCACAAATATAAAGAGAAAGAAGAGAGGGAGAATAACGAATAGCGGATCAGAAGACCAACTAATAGCAAGCTGGTGACAGATGGCGAGGCGGAAAGAAGGATGGCGGAGAGCACGAGGAGGAAGGGACATTAACGTGACTATAAGGGCCGAATAATTAAACACTTCGGCGCCCGAGTTACACATACTTGGCAAATTGACCTCTCTTTCGGCCACCTCTTTTGATTCTTTTTTATTTAGGAGCAGCGAGTAGCGGGCTTTTTTTTATTATTGTTTCCTTTTTTTGTGCCCTTGAGCTGTCTCCTTTGTTGTAAAAAAAAAAAAAATGCTTTCGTAGGAGTTTGGGGTATTTCCAGGGGTAGTTTCATGACCCTGGTGATAGTCTGACCCTTCTTCTGTACCATGAACCTAAAAAGACAGTCATGAGAGCCCGTCTGATCTCATTTTTGGCCTTTGAAAATAGATGATGTGAGTGATGGAAGCGTCTGAGAACACCCACCTATATGAAGGCCCCTCCACACGCACCCTCAGCCCCTATAGGATCCTCAAGGGCGGCATCTCCTTGCAAATTATTCATAGCTACTGGCATTCTTCTAGGCCTCCGCGGTGCAGTGGTTATTATTATTATTATTATTATTATTATTATTATTATTATTATTATTATTATTATTATTATTATTATTATTATTTTTTACAGCAGAGGAGTCAGTTCAAGGGCATAAAAAAGGTAACAAATGTGAAGAAAAAGCCCGCTACTCACTGCTCATTAACGTCCCTACCTACGAATCGGAGGGCCAGGGTTCGAATCACGGTGTGGGTAGTCGGCGTTCAGTCCACCCAGCTGTTCATCCCTCCTTTCGGGCCGGGGGATAAATGGGTACCTGGTAAAACCTGGGGAAGGTAAACTGTGGTAACCCAAGAAGAGTGAATCAAGACAACTCTCCACCCGAAATTGACCTCTCTTTTGGCCACTCATCACTTTTGTTTGTTGTGGGAGCGGTGAGTAGCGGGCTTTTTTTTCTACACTCTTTTAATTGCCCTTGAGCCGTCTCCTTTGTTGTAAAAAAACAAAAAAAAAAAAAACACGGATGTCCCACTGGCCCTATGTCGGGTTAAGGGTTCCCTTCCACTGTACGCTCAAAGGGTCGACGTTACGGAGATGAGCACAGCCGCCACGCGTAGCTATAGCGTATGCTCCAAACTTTACCTTTATGGGCATTCTTGAGGGGGGTCCTGTTGTACTTAGCTTCTTAAGGGGGGCGTCTCTTGGAGTATTCATAGGAGTGACATTCTTAACCTGGTACCTGCGGGGATCATGTTTCTTAAAGGCCCCTCTAAGCGAATTAATGAGAAAAAATCATCACTCACGCAAACCATTTCATAATATATATCTAAGCATTTGTGATCAGTTCATGCATCATCTATTTTGGGGGTTTATATCGTGGCAAAAATTTGGCCCGTCGCTGGAAACTACACAGTAAAGCCACAAATTTGGCCCGTCGCTGGAAACTACACAGTAAAGCCGCAAATTTGGCCCGTCGCTGGAAACTACACAGTAAAGCCGCAAATTTGGCCCGTCGCTGGAAACTACACAGTAAAGACACAAATTTGGCCCGTCGCTGGAAACTACACAGTAAAGCCACAAATTTGGCCCGTCGCTGCTACCGGGTTAAGGGGTTCTTGTGTTTAACTTTGGTTCAGTTTTGTCTTGTTCTCTTTACGTAAGACGAAAGGAGCAACGTTATACTAGTGGTCTCTGTTTATCTATTTCTGTTGCGTACTTCAGCTGCCTCCGTTACTGCAACTTGATGATGATAATTACGATGATGATGATAATAATAATGATGATGATGATGGTAATGATGATGATGATGATGATGGACACGCCAGCCAACCACGACACAAGGAAGGGGACACATCATATAATACACTTGTCTTTATGTTCTTTACACGGATGATGATGAAAATTATAATGATGATGATGATGATGATGATGGACACGCCAGGAACGGGGGCACAGCACGTAGTACTCAGGTCTTTACGTTCTTTACCCCGAACGGCCCGGCGCTACGAAAGCCTTGGAATATTTAGCATGATTGGCGTCGCGCTGAGGACCGGCGGAGGTTAAGAGCCGGGGACACGCGACCTGGGGGGGGGGGGCGCCGAAGACACACGCACGCACGCACACACAAGAAAACAGGAAAAACACAGAGAAACACACCACACACACATATAGGAAAACACACACACACACACACACACACACACACACACAAAATACAGCATACACACATAAAAAAAACATATTGGGAAAAAAACTCGGAAAACTACAATACACACACACACACACACACACACACACACACACACACACACACACACACACACACGAACGCACGCTTTATGGGGTCATTTAGTGAAAGTTTTAGACGTAATATAAGTTTTGTGACACAGAAGATAATGAGAGAGAGAGAGAGAGAGAGAGAGAGAGAGAGAGAGAGAAAAAAAATACTATGTGCTGTTAGTTAATTGGTTAGTAGAGTGTGTAAGTAGGGAAGGGAGGAAGGAAGTTCATCTAATTTTGTTTTTTTATCTTATTTCTTATTGATAACATTTACTCTTGTGTGTGTGTGTGTGTGTGTGTGTGTGTGTGTGTGTGTGTGTGTGTGAGCAGGCCTATGTCTCCAGGTGTGTCTATATACCTGTAATATCACTATCGGTCCTTTGTCCATATCCCTTAATTAGCTCTTTCTCGCCCCCCGCAGTGCCATATCGAGGGTCATTAGGAGGTGATTGGATCCTATTAATGGGTTATTGGGCTCTTTCTCAGGCCTATGCAAACCTACCCAACAGCCGTGAAGGAGTAAGGTAAGAAGGTAATTAAATGCGACTCTTCCTTTCCCTCCCTGCCCGCCTACCTAAACCTAATATCCTGTTATTGGCTTATTGGGTACCTTTTCAGGCCTATGCAAACCTACCGAACAGCCGTGAAGGAAAGGTAATACAATGCGACTCAACCTTTCCTTCCATGGCCACTTAATCTAACCTGACATTGCCTTGCGAGAGAGAGAGAGAGAAAGAGAAAGATAATGAGAGAGAAAGAGAGACAGAGATCACGACACCGACCCTGGCTAGACAACAGGTAGGCGGCGACCGGAAATACACCTGATTATTTACCACACACACCTGCCCAAACACCGACACACCTCCAGCCATAACAAACACCTGTCCTACCCGGGGCGAGAAGGTGCGCGAGAAGCGACAGGGGACATATGACAGAGAGAAAGGGATAGATTATGATAGAGGGTGTGTAGAATGTTAGGTAGAGAGGGAGATGGAGAAAGATGTGAAGAATATTAGAAAGATTGAAAAGAAGAGAGAATACAGGAAGGAGATGTGAAGAAAGGACAGAGAACAGACGGAAGGGTATGGAGAAAGTGAAGAAAAGTAAGAGGCAGTTAAGATGAGAGAACAGGGGAAGAACGATGCGAAAAAGAAGATGTGAAGAAAATTAGAAAGATAGAGAAGAGAGAGTAAAGGAAGGAGATGTGAAGAAAGGACAGAGAACAGACGAAAGGGTATGGAGAAAGTGAAGAAAAGTAAGAGGCAGTTAAGATGAGAGAACAGGAGAAGAACGATGCGAAAAAGGTTAGACAGGAAAGGAAAAAGGAGAAGGGAAGGAGGAAGTTACGAAAAGTATAGGAAGATAGGGATGAAAGGAAAGAAGTGAGGACATAGGGAAGGGGAAGGAGGATGTGAAGAAGGGTAGGAAGGTAGATGAGAGCATAAGGGAAGGAGGAAAAAGAGAGGCAGGGAGGGAAAGAAAATATGAAAAAGGGGCTGAGGAAAAAGGAAAGAGGGGAGGAAGATAGAGATTGTGAAGAAGAGGAGGCAGATCGGGAGGATGAAAGAATAGGGGGGAAGGTAGGGGATAGATGGGGATGGGTAGCAGGGTAGGGACAGGGGGAAGGGGATAGAGGGGGGTGGGTAGAAGGGTAGGGGGTGTAGGGGGGAGGGGGGCATGATGTAACAGTGTATGGCAGAGTAGTAAATACGAGTCTCTTGGGGCGTGTGGAGCGGATGGGCTCAAAATATTTATCTTATACGTATATGGTTCTCTCTCTC
>NC_066551.1:2002500-2070000 GCF_024679095.1 Eriocheir sinensis | reverse complement strand
ACTCGTCATCTCTGTCTTACCTCATCCTCTTCCTCGGCCGTTACCTTGGTAGATCATTTGCAGGGTATTAGTTTGTCCATTCGAGTTTCCTAAGAGCTTACTATGGGCGACTTTTACGGGGTTAATGACTCCCCTTACTCCTTCAGTTCAGAGATGTCAAAACACTCACCTAAGTACACGTTGTTTAAAAGAAGAAAAAACAAAGAATCAAAACAAAGGAAGAAGAGGAGAGATTCATTAAGCTTGGGTCCAGGGAAATCAAGAAACTCACGTTGCTTAAAAGAAATAGAGAAAAAAAACCCGGACAGCTGAGGAGATAAAGAGGAAATTTAAGCTTGTGTTCAGAGATGTCACGGAACTCCCACTCAATTACTCATCCACATTATTCATTATCATTATTATTTTTTTTACAGCAAGGGAGGCAGGTCAGGGGCAAACAACACAACAACAACAATAACAACAACAAGAAAGAGACCCCCAAGACGCTGTTAAGAAAAAACGAAAAAAAATGAGAGGTCAAAAACGGGCAGCCAATACCCCCTTCCCTCCCTTTCTCTCCTCCTCCTCCTCCTCCTCCTCCTCCTCCTTCTCCTCCTCCTCCTCCTTCTCCTCCTTTCCCTTCCCTTCCCCCTTGTCTCTCTCACTCATAACCAATTGCCTTTTTTTCACACTCATCATATCCTCCTCCTTCTCCTTCTCCTCCTCCTCCTTCCCTTCCTCCTCCCTTCTCTCCCCCTTTCCCCTTGTCTCTCTCACTCATAACCAATTACCTTTTTTTTTCACACTCATCATATCCTCCTCCTCCTCCTCCTCCTCCTTCTCCTTCTCCTTTCAATATTACTCCTTAGCCTCAACCCGTCCACTCTCCCTTCCATACCTCCCTTAAGAGCGCTCGGTCACTCACTCTCGACCATTCTAAGAGTTCGATGATCTTGCGTTGTTCACTGTCAAGATCACGAAGGTAACAGAGGAGACAAAGAAGACTGATAGAGAAGGAATATTTGCGAGCTTTTTTTTCATTATTATTATTGTTATTATTATTATTATAGTAGTAGTAGTAGTAGTAGTAGTAGTAGTAGTAGTAGTAGTAGTAGTAGTAGTAATGGACGAGTAAGCAGAAAGACAAGAACAAAGAAAGAAGGAAAGAAAGAACGAGAAAAAAAAACCTTAGCGATGATTATATTAAAAAATGATAACTAAATAAAGGAGAAGGCAGAAGAGAAGTAAAAAGAAAAGAAGGAAAAGTATAAAGAAGAGGAAGAAAAGGAGGAAGAAGAGGAGGAGGAGGAGCAGGAGGAGGAGGAGGACAAATGGGAACAAGAGATGAATGAATGAGTTTGATTAAGGCAAAAAGAATAGGTCATGTTAAAATCCCTTTCTGCACCTCCATCACCACCATCACCACCATCACCACCACCACCACCATCACCATCACCACCACCACCACCACCCTTGTCCAGCATGCAGAGTCAGGCAAAGGGGAGTATAAAGGGGTTGACGCTCCCCTTATCTACCCTATGATAGTACAAGCCATTAATAGGACTGATGTTATCCTCAAGACGGACATCATAGGCATAGGAATACTAATGATGGTTAACAAGTGCTACTACTACTATTACTACTACTACTACTACTACTATTACTACTACTACTACTACTAAATTGTTTCTTCTGCTTCTTTTTTCTTTTTTCTATCTTCTTTCTTCTTCTTCTTCTTCTTCTTCTTCTTCTTCTTCTTCTTCTTCCTCTTCTTCTTCTTCGTCTCTCATCTATAATGTAATACCTTTTCGCACACTAAAATCACCCTCCTCCTCCTCCTCCTCCTCCTCTTCCTCCTCCTCCTCCTCCTCTTCCTCCTCCTCCTTCTCATTATCATCATTCTTTCGTCTTTTTAATTTGTACATTTTTTTTCTCTTCACCACCAAAAAAAAAAAAAAAAACGATTACTACATATAACTGCAAGAGGAGGAGGAGGAGGAGGAGGTGGAGGAGGAGGTGGAGGAGCTGTTGGCATGCTGTAATGTAAATATAATGTGCGTATGTCATCAAAAGAACACACACACACACACACACACACACACACACACACACACACACACACACACACACACACACACACACACACACACACACTTTGCAACCTCCTTAAATCATTCATGACCACCATCAGACAGGTAATACCCTCCCCTCCTTCCCCCCTTTCTCTCCTCCTCCTCCTCCTCCTCCTCCTCCCCTTCCTCTATCTCCATTCCCTCCCCCTTCCCCTCCTCCTCGCTTTACTCATGACCTATTACCTTTTTGTACACTCAGCTCCTCCTTCTCCTCTTCCTCCTTTTCCTCCTCCCCCTCATCGTTTTCCTTCTTCTCATTCACACCAAGTCTTCCCTTCCTTTCTCCTCTTCACCTTTTCCTACCTTTCCCATCTCTCGTTTCTCTTATTGTCTCCACTATCACCTCATCCCTCCTTCTCTTCTTTCTTCCTCTTCTTTTCCTCCCCGAAGTAATGTTATCCTTGTATAAGTCCATGGTAAGACCGCACCTCTAACACGCCGTACAGCTCTGGTCCCCTAATTACGGGAAGGATATTGAATTACTGGGATCAACGACGCGCTGCGCAGTGATCCCGCCCTTGACGCCTAAACCGTATGAAGAATGATTCGACTCAGTCTCTTTACACTGCAAAAGAGACGCTTACGAGGGGATATGATTCAGCTCCTCAAGTACCTGAAAAAGCTAAGTAACATCGACCAATCCAAGTTCTTTAAACTGGAAACCAACTCAAGAACATGAAATAACGTTTTACACATTCAAGGGAGGTGATGTAATGCAGACATTGGCAGGAAGTCTGAAACCGAGCCATCCGCCATTGGAACAGTCCCCCTTCAGAGGTGGTTATATGAATACCACCAACTTCTTTCGTGGCGTCAGGAGTAAACTGAGTACCGAAGCGCTTTCGTCTGCCCGTCGGGTACCAAATGGCTGTCGAGCAGATTAATTACCAGAGCGGACAACCCCGTAATGAGCCAATAGTCTTTTTTATGGCTGCTTTTCCACGTGTCCATGTTTGTTGATTTCCCCTTCTCAACCTCCCCTTGTAAGCGAAAAAGGAAATAAATATCCTTAGATTTTTCGATGCGTTCAACCCCCTTGAGACACGGTTCCTTCCTCTTCACTTTCCTCCCCCCACCCCCCCCAACCCCCCAACCCTTAAAAAACGGTAATACGAATTTTATCACCAGGAGACTCCTCGTTATTCCCCCTTTCTTTCCCTCGCCCCCTTCCCTTCCTCTCTTCCCACTCCTCTCCTTTCTCCCCCTGTCCTTCCCTCTCTCGCTTCCCTGTCCCCGGCCAAATGCTCTCTTCCCTTTCTCACCCTTTCCTCCCCGTCTCTTTCCCTCTCTCCTTTACCCTCTCTCTGCCACTCCCCCAATCAGGCAGAAAAATATATCAAAAATTCTCTCTCTCTCTCTCTCTCTCTCTCTCTCTCTCTCTCTCTCTCTCTCTCTCTCTCTCTCTCTCTCTCTCTCTCTCTCTCTCTCTCTCTCTCTCTCTCTCTCTCTCTCTCTCTCTCTCTCTCTCTCTTCCCCTTTCTCCCTTTTTCTTCCCCTTCCTCTTCCCCTCACCTCCTCCCTTTACTTCCCGTTCTTCTCTTCTATTCCCCTTCCTTCCCTTCTCTTCCCTTTCCTTCCCTTCTCTTCCCCTTCCTCCCTTCGCCCCCCCTTCCCCACCCTCTCTTCCTCCCCTTCACCCAACTTCTTCCCTCCATTTCCACTCTGTCACCCCCCTCCCACCTTCCCTTCTCCCCAGCCAGCGTTGAATGGCCTTTAATCGGCGCAGGGATCGTCGCCCCTCCTCTAATCATCCGCTGTTTGCGCCTCGTTAGTGAAGCGTGAGGGCGTAATTAATTAAGGTCTAACGAAGTACCTGCTCACTGAAGGACCGCTCACTTGCTGTTTGCCCGGCCTGCTGCTAGTTCCGCTTCTGCTACTGTTACTACTACTACTATTACTACTACTACTACTACTACTATTATTACTACTACTTTTATTTCTGCTATTACTATTACTGTTACTACTACTACTACTAATGCTGTTATTATTTTTTTTTAGTACTACAACTATTGGTACTATTATTAATGTTCATACTACTACTACTGCTACAACTATACTACTTCTACAACTATTTCTTATACAGATACCACTACTATTCCTATTACTATTGCTACTACTACTACTACTACTACTACTACTTCTACTAATGCTACTTCTACAGCTACTACTGCTGCTATTAATACAACTGATGGTAAGGGAAGTAAAGGGAGAAGAAAACGAAGAAAAACAATAACAAGAAATGGGACAACAAAAACTAAACAAAGGGAATATATAAAGAAAATTCGATACCACTCAAGCTTCCTGCCCCCCCTCCCCCACTCCCCCCAAAAAAGCGACACCACCCTTGCTTCCTGCCCCTCCCACCCCCCTTACCCCCCGCCAAAAAAAAGGAGCTCTCGGGCTAAGAAACGCAATAAAATAACACACTAACAAACGCCGTAAGAAATAGAAAAAGGAAATAAGAAAGTTCAATGTAACACCCAATTCCGCACAGCCATATTTCACTCCAATCTTAAACACACACACACACACACACACACACACACACACTCAACCCACTAACCAAACATTGACCTAACTTTCCGCCTTTGATGTCTCGGCTGAAGGTCAAACATTGCACTTGGTTCGAACCCCCTTGCTGGTTATGTGCCTTCAGAGTGACTAGAGAATAGGGATTGATCAACTATTGGGGCGTTTGATCTTGGCGCCACAACTGCAGGGTCATGTTGCGCTGAATAAAAGTCTACATGAACTATATTTTAATTCTATAACAAACAGTAATTAATTAAGGATAGGGAAATTAGATATGGGAGTGTGTGTGTGTGTGTGTGTGTGTGTGTGTGTGTGTGTGTGTGTGTGTGTGTGTGTGTGTGTGTGTGTGATATGGTAGAGGAAAGAAGGAAGGAAGGAAGGATGGGAGGAAGGAAGGAAGGAAGGAAGGAAGGATGGAAGGACGGAAGAAAGGAAGGAAGGAAGGAAGGAAGGAAAGAAGGAAAAAAGGGAGGAAGGAGAGAGGGAGGGAAAGAAAGAAAGAAAGAAAGAAAGAAAGAAAGAAAGAAAGAAAGGAAGGAAGAAAGGAAGGAAAGAAGGAAGGAACGAAGGAAGGAAGGAAGGAGAGAGTGAGGGAAAGAAAGAAAGAAAGGAAGGAAGGAAGGAAGGGAGAAAGGAAGAAAGGATGGGGAGGAAGAGAGGGAGGAAGGAAGGAAGGAAAGAGGCAAAGAAAAAAAGGTGTAAGGAAATAAATAAGTCAAAACAATAAAATAAAATAAAAACTATATAGCAATCCAATACTTATGAAGGTTCAAGTGCATGGTGGTGGTGGTGGTGGTGGTGATGACGATGATGATAATGGTGATGACGATAGTGATGACGATGGTAGCAGAAACTATGTCATGGCTATATTAGAAGAAGAACTCTAACCATCTATTTTTCCTTTCAGAGAGTGGTGGTGGTGGTGGTGGGCGTGGTAGGAGAGCATGGCGAGGCTTAGTGGAGGTGGTGGTGGTGGTGGTGGTGTAGTGGTGATGGCGGCAGTGGTCGGGGTTGCTGTGTGTATCCTTTTACCCAATGGAGGTGAGTAGCAATGCACACACACACACACACACACACACACACACACACACACACACACACACACACACACACACACACACACAGACATACCTTCTCATCCTCATCCGTATTCAATAACTTCAATCTTACTCAACCTCACAATTCTTCACTTCACATCAATCACCCTTTTCTTCCTTCACTAAGCCCTTCACATCTACCTAATTTTTTTTTCTTGATTCTACGATGCAACTAATTTAACCACATCAACCCATCTCATCCCTTCACACACGTACTTAATCTCCCCTTTAATTCTATACAACCAACCTAACAGCCATACCTTCCCATATGTTCAATCTTCTCTTCACTTCCCTTCTTCTTCCCTAACCAACCTAACCATCAAGCCTTAATTCCCATATGCATCCTCTTCCCTTCAATTCCCTTCTTCTTCCCTTCCCTTCTTTAATTCTATATAACCAAACTAACCACCAAACTTTAATTCCCATATACTTTTTCTTCCCTTCCCTTCCCTTCCATTCTTATTCAAAGGTTTTACGATACAATCCACCTAATCCACTACTGACCCTTCCATTATACTTCATCTTCCCTTCAATTCCCTTCTCCTTCCCTTCCCTTCCCTTCCATTCTTATTTTTAGGTTTTACGATACAATCAACTTAATTCACTACTGACCCTTCCAATATACTTCTTCCCTTCCCTTCCCTACTTAGTTTTATGTTCAACGATACAACGAACTCAATCACATCAACCCTTCCATACACTCAATCTTCCTTTCATTTCTCTTCTTCCCTTCCTTTCTCTTATTATTATTTTTATGCTATATGATACAACCAACCTAACCACCACTCCCATGCACACAAACACACAATCTTCCCTTCAATTCCACTAACCTAACCTAACCTCCCTTCTCACCCCCGCCAGGAGAGTGCGTTCGAGCGTTTTCCTTCCAGCCAACAAACATGCCTAGCCCGATCTCCCGCGCCTGGCTCTTCCTTCAACCTCCTTTGGGAACTGGAGGAGGCGCTACCCCATCCTCCTCCCCCATCAGTAGTCTTAGCGTGTGTCTATGGCTGAAGGTCAACTTTTTCCGGGAGAAGACTTACGTGTTCTCTTATGCAACGTCGGACAAGGACAACAACGAACTCAATATGTCAATCAGTAAGTGCTGGGAGGTGTCTGTATGTGTGTTATATAGTAAGTTAGTTGGTAGGTTGGTAGGTTAAAGAAATGGGACGGGGAGTGAGTGGAGGGTGGGAAACGGGGATAAATAAGGGAAAGAAATGGGAAGGTAGGGTGAATGGAAGGGTGGGTGGGAGGAAGAGGGGAAAAGGAGGGGAAAAGTTTGGAAAGTTTCGTTTAGTCGGCGCAACATCTGTGGTCATATGCCGGAGAGAGACAGAAAGGGAAGGAATTATAGGAGAAAGGAACAGATCCAGGGAGACGGGACACAACCCCCGATTAATACCTGGTACCCATTCACTGCTGGGTGGACAGGGGCGTAGGGTATCGGAAAAGCCGCAAAAAAGGAGGGGAAAGGCAGAGAGGGGACGGAAGAGGAAGAAAGGTATGGGGGAGGGAAGAGTGGGAAGGAAAGGAAGAAAAGGTAGAGAGAAAAAAGAAAAGGAGAGAAAGAAAAGAAATAGGAAAGGAATAGGAGGGTGAGAGGAAGATGAAGGCGGGGATGAAAGGAAGGAAGAGAAATCAAGGTAAAGGGGAGGGAAGGGTGAGAAGGAAAGGAAGAAAAGGTAGAGAGAAAAGAGAAAAGGAGAGAAAGAAAAGTAATAGGAAAGGAATAGGAGGGTGAGGGAAGATGAAGGCGGGGAAAGGTTAGTAAGGAAGGAATCATGTATTTAAGTTAGATAGCATGTTAGTTAGTTAGTCTGTTAGTAGGCCCGTTAGTGCATTAATAAGTAAGTTGATTTCTTTGCTTATTTCTTTGTTAGTATGTTAGATAGTTAAATAGATAGTCAGTAGGTGAGTAAGTTCGTTAGTTAGTTAGATTAGTTAGGTTGTGAAGTACTTAGTTAACTAGTGTGCGTGCGTGTGTGTGTGTGTGCGTGTGTGCGTGACCCATTGACTAACGCGAGAGAGAAAAATAGTTCCCTAGTACTTTGCTCTAACGTAAGGGGAAAAAAAGGAGGAAAAGTAACAAAGAAAATGGGAGAAAAAAAATGTAAGAAAAAAGTAATGGAGTTGGTCCAGGAAAGGGTATTGATTATTTACGTGGTGGTGGTGGTGATGGTGGTGGTGGTGGGGGTGGTGATGGTGATAGTGGTGATGGAGGCAAAATAAGCGATCAAAAGGAGGTTATTTTCACATATTAATCAATGCAAAACAACTCTTATGGCATTTGATATGAAGTGCAATGATGATGATGATGATGATGATGATAGCTTACTACTACTAGCTATAAAACAATGACTACTACTACTACTACTAATAATAATAATAATAATAATAATAATAATAATAATAATAATGTTACTACTACTACTACTACTACTACTACTACTACTACTACTACTACTACTACTACCACTACTACTACTACCACTACAACTACTAACACACACACGCACACACACACATTATGCATACCTACACTACACTTCCTATGAGTACTTTCCTTGTCTTTCTTTCTTTCTTTTCTTTGTTTTTCTTACTCATCCTGTCTTTGTTTTTATTTCCTTGGGATCTTTTCATTATCCTTTTTTCTTTCGCTATATTTTTTCCCCTCCATTCACGCACCTGAGTCACACCTGTCCAAGATCCTGACACCTTAATGAGTGGATACCTGTGTGTGTGTGCGTGTGTGTGTATGTGTGTGTGCCTATGTGCGTGTCTACCTATCTACATCTATCTATCTATCTACATACCATTGTGTACATTTTTCCGGGGCTTACTCCTCTCCCTTCCCTCTCTTCTCCTTCCCTTTCTTCCTCCTCCTTCCCTCACCTCCCTTCCGCTTTCCTTTCTTTCCCTTCCCTCTCCTCTCTCTTTCCTTTACCTTTCTTCCCCTTTCCTTCTCTTACCTCATTTTCCTTCCCTTCTCTTTCCCTCTTCCCCTCGCCTTCCTATTTTCCCCATTAATTCTTCCTCATTTGTCCATCCTTCCTCCCCTCACTTGCATCCTCCTCCCCTCTTTCCTCTTCTCACCTTCCCCTCTTCTTTCCTATTGCCTTTTTCCTCCTTTTCCCTTCCCTCTTCTTCCATCTCCTAACTCTCGTCAACTTCACCTTCTCCTATATTCTTCCCTTTCCCTCTTTTCTTCCTTCAGCTCCTTCTTTCTCCTTTCCTTCCCATCTCCTCCTCTGTTATCTTCATTTTCCATTCTTTTCCCTCCCTTCCCATACCTTTTCTTTCCTTTCCTTCTCTCCCTCTTTTCTTCAATTACCTTTTCCCCGCCTTCATCTTCCCCTCTCTGTTCTTTCATTTTTCCTCTTCCTACCCTCCCCTCCCATTCCTCTCCCCTCTCCCTCCTATTCCCATCCCTTATTTATGCCCTTTCTCCACCCTCCCCTCCCATTTCTGTATCCTATTCTTGTCCAATTTCTTCCTTCCTTTTACCCAACCTGTCTGTCACACCTGTAATAATCCCTTTAATAATGCATACACGAAATAGTTTTTTTTTATGTTCTTTATTTATTTTTCATTTATCTTTCCATCTCTCTTACGTTGCCCTTCTTCCCCCTTTCTTCTATTCCTCTCTTCCTTCCTCTTACCCTCCCTGGTCTTCATCCCCTCTCTCTCCTCTTTTTTCACTTTCCTTCCCTTTGCCTTCCCATTTTCCCGCCCTTCCTTCCTATTCCCTTTAACCTATTCTTGTCCCCTTTCTTCCTCCCTTTCACCTTACCTGTCCGTCACACCTGTAATAATCCTCTCAACAATACATACACGAAATACCTTTTTTTTCCTATCTGTTCGTCATTCATCTTTCACTAACCTAACCTAACCTACTTGACCCTCCAAGCGACTCAAGACACGGAGAAGACTTAGCGTGACTCTACTCTGACTTACGAAAGAGCTGTGCGTAAGTAGGTGAGTGAGTGAGTGAGTCAGTAGGGCAGCAAGTCAGTCAGTTAGTGAGTGAGTCAGTAGGGCAGTAAGTCAGTTAGTTAGTAAGTTAGTACGTCAGTGTCAGTTAGCTAGGCGTTAATCTACTTCCTGTCCCCTCCTCCACTTGGTCAGTCAGTAAGGTAGAAACCGTTTAGAGACTGTCGTTCGTTTTTGAGTTGGTAATAAATGACGTTTCTTACAAGTCAGGTGTGGAAAATAAAGGTAATTGTGTGTGAAGTGAAAAAAAAGTAATGAAAGAGAAAGAGTTTAGAAGATGCCGTTGGTTTTTGAGTTGGTAATAAACGTTTTAGAAGCTACCGTTGTTTTTGAGTTGGTAATAAGCCGTTTAGAAGCAATATATGTTTTTTTGAGTTGGTAATAAACCGTTTTAAAAGCTACCGTTGTTTTTTGAGTTGGTAATAAACCGTTTTAAAAGCTACCGTTGTTTTTGAGTTGGTAATAAACCGTTTTAAAAGCTACCGTTGTTTTTTGAGTTGGTAATAAACGTTTTAAAAGCTACCGTTGTTTTTGAGTTGGTGATAAACCGTTTAGAAGCTACCGTTGTTTTTTGAGTTGGTAATAAGCCGTTTAGAAGCTACAGATTTTTTTTTGAGTTGGTAATAAACCGTTTAAGTAGCTGTATATGGTTTTCGAATCGATAATAAAGCGTTTGGAACCTGCCGTTGGTATTTGAGTTGGTAATACTGTTTAAAAGCTGTCGATCTTTTTTTTTTTTTGTAATAATGACGTTTCTTAGTAAGGGAGAGATGAGTTGAGTCGTCGGTCGGGAGTCTTGCCTTTATAACGGCCCTCCCCGATTTCTTTTTCTTTGGTCTGGTCTGTCTGTCTTTCTTTTTTTTGTTTCTTTATTTAAAATTCTTCTCTCTCTCTCTCCTTTTCTTTTTTCTTTTTTCCAAAAAATAAAAATAGTACTGTCTTTACTGTCTCCATTTCTGTGTTTTCCATTTCTGTGGGAGAGCTTGAAGTACTACCATAAATTACTCCCAATCAACATTAACAGCTGCTATTATTCTTCCGTCTTTCGTCCACACTTCGACCTCGAAACACCAGACACAAATTACAGGTATGCTTACGAACACACCTTCCGCTACCCCCACACGGCGCCATGCATGTATTCCGCTTCCCATTAACGTGTTTCTGCTTTTTACTTGAGCCGCGTTTTCTTCTTTCGTTTTTTCGGGTGTCAGAAGAGAGAAGAGGAATGGAAGAAAGAGGCGAAGGAAGAAAAAGAGGAAGGGGGATGAGGGAAGGGAAGACGGGATGGTGAACACAGGAAAGAAGAGAGGCAAAAAAAAGAGGAAGGGGAATGAGGGGATAGAGAAGACGAGGGAGGGGAAGACGGGATGGTGAGAACAGGAAAGGAGGAAAAAAAGAAGTAAGAAAAAGAGGAAGGGGAATGAAGGGACAGAAAAGACGAGGGATGGTGAAAACAGGATGGTGAAAAGAAGAGGAAAGAAAAAGGGGAAGGGGAATGAGGGATAGAGAAGACGAGGGAAAGGAAAGACGAGAAAGTGAAAAGAGAAAAGAGGGGAAAAAAATAGGAAAATAAGTGTAGTTTCCTAACGCACAATGTCTTGCTGTTTGTTTCTTTGTTTTGCTTTCAAGAACGACACGATGAGAGAGAGAGAGAGAGAGAGAGAGAGAGAGAGAGAGAGAGAGAGAGAGAGAGAGAGAGAGAGAGAGAGAGAGAGATATGACGAGAGATAAGAGATAAAGAGATAGACACACAAACAAACAGACAGGGAGACAAACAAAGAGATAAGGAAAACACACTCTTCCAGGAATCAGTTATTTGTATGCTTAAGTGTATTTTTAGCTTCACTTTACTTCCTTATTTATTGTCAGTAATTACGAGACTTTGAGAGGAACAAAAACTGGACAGGAATACTAAGGAGGGCATGAAATAAGGTAGAAGTATTGGTGGTAGTAGTAGTAGTAGTAGTAGTAGTAGTAGTAGTAGTAGTAGTAAGTGGAAAAGAAAGAAAGAGGTGACGAGGAAAAAGTGGAGGTGGGAAGAAAAAGAGGGAGAGGAAAATGTGACGAGGAAAAGAGGTGAGGAAAAAGTGGCAGTGGTAGTGGTGGTGGCGATGGTAGTAGTAGTAGTAGTAGTAGTAGTAGTAGTAGTAGAAGTGGTGGTAATTAACGTCAAGGTGTTTATCATATTTACCTGGAAGAAGGGATTACCTACTTAACACCCACACCCACCCACCCACACACCCACACACCCACACACACACAAAGCTATTATCAGACCACCCCTCTACTCCCCCCTCCCTCTCCTCCCCCTGCCCCCTTTCACCCGTTTCCCTCCCCCCCCACAGAGGAGACGAGCATGTTCTTGGCGGTGGGGGCCAAGTACCTGTACGGGCTGCGCAATGCCTCCTACGTGCCCGGCATCTGGTACCACGTCTGCGCAACCGTCAACGACTCCTTCACCCTTTATGTTGACGGGTGAGGACGCGGGGTAGCTCCTAGTGTGTCCTTTCTTCCTCCTCACTTCTGCTTCTTCTTCTTCTTCTTCTTCTTTTCTTCTTTTTCATTTTTTCTCTTTCTTTTTCTTTTTCTTCTTTTTCTTTTGCTTCTTCTTTTCTTCTTCTTCATTTTTTTTCTTTTTTTCTTCTTCTTTTCTTCTTCATTTTTTCTTTTTCTTTTTCTTCTTGTTCTTCTTTTCTTCTTCATTTTTTTTATTTTTCTTCTTGTTCTTCTTTTTTTCTTCTTCTTCTTCTTCTTCTTCTTTTTCTTCTTCTTCTTTTCTTCTTCACTTTTTTTTCCTTTTCTTCTTCTTCTTCTTCTTCTTCTTCTTTTTTCTTCTTCATCTTCTTCCTTCTTCTTATCCTTTTTCCTCCTCCTTCTTTTCCTTTTCCTGTTTCTTTTCCTGTTATGTTTTTGTTTCTTAGCCTCCTTTTCCTCCTCCTGTTTCTGTTTGGTTCTGTTCCTCCTCCTCCTCCTCCTTTTGCTCTTGCCCCTCCTCCCCTTCTTCTCCTCCTCACCCCTTCAAATCGATTTAATTTTGCTTCTTATACTTCTTCTTCCCCTCATCCTTTCTCATTCAGTCCTCCTCTACTTTATTCCTTCTCCTCAAATAACTTAAAAACATGAAATGAATCAGTAACCATAAAAAATAATAAGCTTTTAATGTCCCCAATGAAAACTAATCTTTCTTTCCGCACCCACCCCCACCCATCCTCTCCCGAACAACCCCCTCCCACTCCACACATACACCCTCACACACCCTCCCTCTACACTCCCCTCCCCCCCCTACACACAGCGAGGAGCAGCCCCCGACCGATCTGAGCCAGAGTCCCCGCAGCATCCTCCTCAACGGCTCCCTCGTGCTGGGTCAGGAGACGGACCTGGTCAACGGCGGATTCCAGGAGCAACAGAGCTTTTCCGGCATCATCACGGGCTTCAAGTAGGTGGAGGGGGGGCGTGAAGGAGGGGTGAAGTGTGTGTTGTTGTTGGTGTTGTTGGTGGTGGTGGTAGTGGTGGTGGTGGTGAGGATGGGGAGGAGGCGAAGAGTAATGAATATGGAGAATGACATATACAGAAATACAGAACATTATGATGAACAGATAGGAGAAGCATGGAAGAGGAGGAGGAGAAGGAGGATGAAGAGGAGAAGGAGTACTGAATAAGGAGAAAGAAGACATTGAGAGGGATAAAGACAAGAAGAAAGAGAATTAAGATGAACAAGAAAAAAAGGAGAAGCAAGGAGGAGGAAGAGAAGGAGGAGGAAGAGAAGGAGGACTGAATAAGAAGGAGAAATACATTGAGAGGGATAAAGACAAGAAGAAAGGGAATTAAGATGAAGAAAAAAAAAGAAGAAGAAGCAAGGAGGAAGAAGAGAAGGAGGATGAAAAAGAGAAGACCAACACTAACCCCACAATAATAACAATAAAAAAAAAGAATAACGAGAAAGACACACAAACAGCCAGCCAGACAAAACAAAGACACAGAGACCCAAACAAACACCGCTGCCCTATACAACAACAGCCTAACACCCACCAATCGAAGGCACCTTTAACCGAGAAGGGATAAACCACGAGACAGCAAACCGAGAGGACCCAGGCACTATTAGGACAGGAGGCTGCACAAAGGCCCAACGAAGAATAAGAGAGACAATAATACTTAGGACGCAACGTAATAGATTGAAAGACTTATAGACAACAATGAACAAAAAGTGACATATTGGACGAAGAGACACGAGGTTACGATATGAACTAAGGGTTGAGGTATAGTGATGGACCATGGAAGAATAAGAGAGACAATAATACTTAGGACGTATCGTAAAGGATTGAAAGACTTAGAGGCAACAATGAACAAGAAGTGACATATTGGACCAAGAGACAAGAGGTTACAAAATGGACTAAGGTAAAGTGAGGAACCAAGGAAGAATATAAGAGACAATACTTGATCGAAACGTAATAGATTGAGAGATTGAAAAACATAACATTGAACAGATGGTAACATATTGGACCAAAGGACGATAGGTTACGAAATGGGCGAAGTGCTGAGGTGGAGTAATGGACAATCTCTTAATAAACCGATTATTATTATTATTATTATTATTATTATTATTATTATTACACACACACACACACACACACACACACATTTGATAAGGCTTTCGTAGGAGTTGTGGGCACGTCCATTTGGTAGTTTGATGACCCTGGTGGTAGGCTGACAAAGGCTCTTGACCGGGGACGTGAACAAACACTCGTGAGAACCTCTTTTTCGGGCCGTTGGAAATACGAGTAATTGATGTGAGAGCCGGAAGTGATGAAGAATGCAGACCTTTGGGGGATGACAGTGCTATAGACGCAACGTAATGGATTAAAAGGGGTGAAAGAGGCGATCAAGGGAAGCTCAACAGGGCAATGCAAACACTCTTCACGGCTACCCATTCACACACACACACACACACACACACACACACACACACGCACCGACACAGACATGGCTCAAGAGACAGACGCAAACACCGCTCCTGTACACACACACACACTAAAACACCTAGTCTTCTCTATTCGAAAACAAAATAATAATAAAAAACAATAAATTACATCTATAAGTAATGACCAAAAACATGATAATGATGATGATGACAATAAGGATGATGATAATGATGATTAACTAAACAAAATTAAACTAATTATCTAAACAAACCCATTCCTTCCCCCCTCCCCCCTTAAATACCCCCTTCCTCCTCTCCCCTATCTCCCCCCTCCCCCAGCCTCTACAGCCGCGCACTGAGTAAGCCGGAGGTGCGCGCCCTGGCCACCTGCTCGGGGTCTGGCAGCGAGGGCGACCTTCTGGCGTGGTCACGGGCGGAGTGGACACTGGAAGGGGACGTGGAGGAGCTGGAGGTACAGGAGAAGGAGTACTGCGTCAGGAGGTGAGTGGAGGAAGGAGGGAGTGTGGGAGGGAGGGAGAAGTGTAGAAGGGAGAGGGAGGATTGAGGAGCAAGGAGTGAGGAAGAGAGAGAGAGAGAGAGAGAGAGAGAGAGAGAGAGAGAGAGAGAGAGAGAGAGAGAGAGAGAGAGTGAGAGAGAGAGAGAGAGAATGGAGAGAGAGAGTGACGGAATGAGTGGAAAGGAAATGTAGATAATGAGTATATTAGTAAAAGAATGACGGTCGTAAATAATTCTCTCTCTCTCTCTCTCTCTCTCTCTCTCTCTCTCTCTCTCTCTGTCTATCCCTGTCTATCCCTTTTCTACCAACGCCAACTTCCTAATGAGAGAGGTGACAAGCGCTCTTTCATCCCTCAAGTCTACGCATTTCCCCCCCTATTTTCAGTAACCCTATTTCAGCCCTATTCCCAGTCGCTACTTCACTATGTCCACCTCTATAGGTATTACTGTTATTATTTATATTAGTATCATTATTGATACTTTATTGCTATTTTATGTTCGTTATCTTCACTGTAATATCACGTTTTACGTTATTATTATTTATATTATTATCATTATTATTATCATTCCTATTTTCAGACGTGGCTTTAATATTTTATGTTCGTTATCTTCACTGTAATTTCATTTTTCAAGGCTTTTTTTTCTGATATAGAGTAACGTAGATGTAAATAATCTTAATTTTCATTATATTTACTAATAACTAATTTTTCCAGCTTTAACACATTTTCCTGTCTATTAATCTTCACTTTCCAGGAGCGTCATATATTTAGCTATACTCGTAATATGCATGTTCGTTATCTTCACCGTTTTCTCCCTTCCCAGGCGTATAACAAGTATCTTTAACCATTCTTCCTGTTCGTTATCTTCACCGTTTTCTCCCTTTCCAGGCGTATAACAAGTATCTTTAACCATTCTTCCTGTTCGTTATCTTTACCGTTTTCTCCCTTTCCAGGCGTATAACAAGTATCTTTAAACATTCTTCCTGTTCGTTATCTTCACCGTTTTCTCCCTTTCCAGGCGTATAATAAGACATAGTTTTAGCCACGCTTCCTGTTCGTTATCTTTACTGTATTCTCCTTTTCCAGGCGTATAACAAGACGTCGCTTCAACCACTCTTCCTGTTCGTTATCTTCACCGTTGTCTCCCTTCCCAGGCGTATCTTCACCGTGTTCCCGGAGCTGAGGGTGAACAAGGAGGCGCGGCAGTGGTGCGTCAATCTCAAGAGCATCATGGCCGTGCCGCGCCACGCCGACGACAACGAGAGGCTCTACGGCGCGGCGCTGCCCTTCCTCGACCAGTGCCGCCCGCCCAACCACGCCAAGGGCTTCATGTGGCTGGGAGCGACGGACGCGGGGGAGAACGGCGTGTGGACTGACTTGGAGGTGGGCGGTGGTGGCGGTGGTGGTGGTGGGTGGTGGTGGTGGTGGTGGTGGTGGTGGGTGGTGGTGATGGTGGTGGTTGGAAAGTTTCGTTTAGTCGGCGCAACATCTGTGGTCATATGCCGGAGAGAGACAGGAGGGGGAAGAAATTATTGGGGAAGGGAGCAGACCCCAGGAGACGGGACACAACCCCCGATTAATACCTGGTACCCATTCACTGCTGGGTGGACAGGGGCGTCGGGTATCGGAAAAGCCGCCCAAATTTTTCCACTCCGCCCGGGAATCGAACCCAGGCTCTCTCGATTGTGAGCCGAGTGTGCTAACCACTGCACCACGAAGCCCCCGATGGTGGTGGTATAGCAGTGTTCACCTTTGTCTCCTGTTCAAAGGTAGATTGCACGTGTGAGCTTTTCCTCTTTTATTTTTTATCTCATGCACTGCTTTCTCCTTCAAAAAGTTCATCCATTTCTTCTTCTCTTTATCCAGCTTCACTCTCTCTCTGGGGTGGCAATCTTCCCATGCAAACGCCTATTACTTCTCCCCACATAAACACACTCGTTCAAACCACCTTTTCCTTACTCTTTTCACCTTCTCCCCGCTTCTTTTCACCTTCCCATAAACTCCCACACATTCCCTTTCATCCCCACCCAAGGGCGTTCCTCTCAACTTCACGAGCTGGAGCGGAGATTACGCGTCGTCGGTGAGGGAATGCGCCACGTATCTCATCCCGCCGGACAACCTCAAGTGGAACCACGTGTCTTGCCGCAACACCTACAGGTTCTGCTGGGCGTGCGAGGGCGAGATGCCGGCGATGCTCAAGATGCGGGGCCTGTGCGAGGATCAGGACCCGAAGGCATCGTGGTTTGTCCTGCATCAGCGAGAGGGACAGAAGCCATCCTTTAGGTACGCTGGACTGTTTTTTTTTCTTTTTTTTACAACAAAGGAGACAGCTCAAGGGCACAAAAAAAAGCAAACAATAATAAAAAGAAAGCCCGCTACTCGCTGCTCACAGTTACTTGTTAATTCCTGTTATTTTTTTTTTAGGTATTTTTTAGATGTTTTTCGGTAGACCTTTTTAGCCAGAGTGATTTTTTTTTTCTCTTTGGTGTTTTGGGTTTTGTTGGTTGTTAGATTTTGGTTCTCGGTTTTCTTTGTTCTTATTTTACTGTTTTATTTTTATATATTTTTGAATTCCTCTTAGTTTGTTCTGTTTCTTTTATCCTTCTTATACTTTTTGTTTCTTTTGTTTTCTCCGTCGCTTTTTTTCATCATCATTTCGTGGAAAATATGGGACCTTGCCGATAAATGTCTCTCTACCGTGAAACATAATGCGATCATTCTAATGTTTGTATGTATGTATGTATGTATGTATACTATGCTTAGCCCATGCTCTGCTTCCTGACCTAATATCAAATACGAAACCTTGCTAACGAATGAGTATATATAGGTATGAATATTTTTGACCGTTGTTCTATTTCAAACGAAAAAAAAAATAATTCCTTGCACCTCACGGAATATGGAACCTTGTTATGTATGTTATGTATGTATAAGTATGTGAATGAATGTATGTATGTATCAATGTTTCTTGCCCTTGTCCCATCTCCCTAACTTTACAAAATTTCCTTGCACCTCACGAAATACGGAACCTTGATATGTATGCTATGTATGTATAAATATATGTATGAATGTATGTATGTATCAATGTTTCTTGCCCTTGTTCCATCTCCCTAACTTTACAAAACCAACTCCATTCCCCTCACGAGCCCCACCCCACCCCGACAGAGGCTTCACCAAGTACGTCATTGTGCCTGAGCGACGCTATGTATGTATAAGTATATGAATGAATGTATGTATGTATCAATGTTTCTTGCCCTTGTCCCATCTCCCTAACTTTACAAAATTTCCTTGCACCTCACGAAATACGGAACCTTGATATGTATGCTATGTATGTATAAGTATATGAATGAATGTATGTATGTATCAATGTTTCTTGCCCTTGTTCCATCTCCCTAACTTTACAAAACCAACTCCATTCCCCTCACGAGCCCCAACCCACCCCGACAGAGGCTTCACCAAGTACGTCATCGTGCCTGAGCGGGATGGCGAGAGCGGGCGGGAGGACTCGTGGCAGCTGGTGAACCAATGGATCAACAAGACCGTGGCTGTGCATCACGCCCACGACGTGTCCTACCCGCTGGGCACGAGGGAGTGGCGCCTTGTGACGGACTACGACGTGTGCGGCGAGGAGAAAGGTGAGGGGCGGGGATGGTGAAGAGGATGGGGGAGGGAGGGACATGGATGGAAGATAAGTAAGGTAACATAGGGGTAGAAGATTACAGGGTAGGAATTAAATCTATATTATTAACCCGTCCGCTGCGATTGGCACGGATTTGGCCTTCCCTGGTAGCCTGGTAACACATATATAGCCCCAGGTGAAGAGGATGGGGGAGGGAGGGACATGGGTGGAAGATGTGCTGGGTGGTAGTAAGGTAACATAGGCGTAGAAGATTACAGGGAAGGAATTAAATGTATATTATTAACCCATCCGCTGCTATTGGCATGGATTTGGCCTTCCCTGGTAGCCTGGTAACATATGAGGCACTTAGTAACATACTGTACCAAGCGCCACATATAAAAAGACGCCTGGTACACTATGTTATTAGGGGCCTCATATAGTCCCAGGTCTTTCTCTGCTTCTGTGGTGGATAGTGGAGTGTTTCCCATGTGGTACTGGTGTGCTGGATATTCCCTCCCATGGTGCAGGAGTGGAGTGACGAAATGAGTGGAGAGAAAAGGAAATGGAAGTAAAAAAAATGACGGTCGTGATTAGATTCTCTCTCTCCCTATCTATCTACCTGTGTATGTCCTGTCAATCTCTTCCTCTCTTCTCCCCGTCTCTTTCCCTCTCTTCTCCGCTCCCTCACTCTCCCTTTCCTCCCCAGACACACCACACCTGCTCTCCCTCTCCGCCTGCCACGACACCGAGTTCACCTGTGGGGATGGCACCTGTGTTCCCCTGAGCCAAAGGTGCGATCTGCGTGTCAACTGCCCCGACAACACGGACGAGATTGGATGCGAGAAACTCCAGCTGCCGGAAGACTACCTCGCTTCCCTCACCCCCGCCGGCGTCGACCCTGGCCCCCTCACCCTCAACCTTTCCCTGGACATTCTTGGCTTCTCGGAGGTAAGGGAGAGTAGAGTTTGAACCCCTCTTACCCTTGGCCACTGGTAGAGTTTGAACCCCTCTCACTCTCAACCTCTCCCTGGAAATCCTTGGCTTCTCGGAGGTAAGGGAGAGTAGAATTTGAACCCCTCTCACCCTTGGCCACTCCCTGGACATCCTTGGCTTCTCGGAGGTAAGGGAGAGTAGAATTTGAACCCCTCTCACCCTTGGCCACTCCCTCGACATGATGATGAGAAGGATTAACTACACAAAGAAACATAAGAAACTAAACAAACAAACTAAGCAAAAAAATTATCGGGTACCAAACTATCCCCCAAAAGCTAGCTATAATTCATTTTTTGACCCATAATTTGGATTTCGTGACGTTACTGCTGCGGAAATGACCGTTTTGGGGCTAAGGGTCATATTCTTAAACATTTCGACGCCCAAACACACATATCTGACAAGGCTTACGTAGGAGTGGTGGGCATTTTCACGGGTAGTTTTATGACCCTTCTGACTGGTTGACCCTTCTTCTGTACCATGAATCTAAATAAGCACTCATTAGAACCCGTCTGATCTCCTTTAAGGCCTTTGGAAATAGTTGATGTGAAAGGTGGGAGAGTCTGAGAATACCGCCCTAAAATCCACAAATGCGATGTTCTGAATACGATACTATGAAGGAGCGGGTAGCGAACTGGTATCTAACTGGTATCTGGGCCACAACCACCCCCAAAAAAACACTATCACTAACTTCTTGACCCATAACTCAGATTCCACACTAATCTTAGAGCAGGGATTGAACTAACCTAACCAAACTTAACAGAGAGAGAGAGAGAGAGAGAGAGAGAGAGAGAGAGAGAGAGAGAGAGAGAGAGAGAGAGAGAGAGAGAGAGAACTTGCTCTGACTCATGGCTAATAGATAAACAAACATCCGTCCACTTGATATACCTCTCTCTCTCTCTCTCTCTCTCTCCAAGCACGCACGAACACACACACACACGGCATATCAACACGTCTGTGCCTCTTCACACATACAACAGACAGACCTGACACCTGCGCGGCACGAACTAAATAAAAATCAATAAAAAATTGCTACCCCCTCATGGTTTTGAACCATGGCCACGCTCCAGTGACGCCTCGAGCTAGAACCACACCACCAGGTCGGGGGTCTCCTAGGGATGCTGCGAACAGTGAAGGCATGCATCCTGAGGCACGCCACTCCTGCAGGCTCGCGCTCTGGGTTCGAATCCGCCTAGGAACAGCCAATATTTTTATTTTTTATTTTTTTTTCATTCTCTTTACATATGGAGTGTTGTAGATGACAGAAAACGGGCGATTTTTTTCCTCCTTATCATCCCATCCTCCTTCCCCTCTCCTCCTCCTCACCACCACCTCCTCTCCTCCTCCTCCTCCTCCTTCTCCTCCTGTCAGGGATTACAGGACGTGATCAAATAGTCCCCCGACCTATGTGGTATGGAAAGCATATATGGGCAATGTTGGGAGCAAACTATAGCTGCGCGTGACCTCGGTGCTCCTCTCCGACTCATGTTCCCTTCAGCCCATGGGGAGTATGAACAATATCCGGGTTACCACAGTCTATGAACGGCCCGGGCAAGTTTAAGACTACTTTGGTTACAAGAGCGCGCCGAGAGCTGGGATCGAACTCGCAACCTCTGGGCCGCGAGTCGAGCACCAAACCCACTGAGCCACCCGGACCCTCGTAACGGAATTTGGGTCAGGCAGTCTCTTCCTCTTCCTCACCACCCTCTCCTCCTTCTCCTCTTCCTCTTACTCCTCCTTACTATCCCCTCCTCCTCCTCCTTCTCTTTCCCTCTTCTCCTCCTCCTCTCCTCCTTCTCCTTACCCTCTCCTTCTCCTCCTCATCCTTCTCCTAGTCTTCGTCCTCCTCCTTCTCCTTCTCCTCCTATTTCTCCTCTTACTCCTCCTCCTCCTCACCTCCTCTTCCTCCTCCTCCACAGATCAACCTCCGGGACCTGAAGCTCACAGTGGACCTCGCCACGAGCCTCTCCTGGTACGACCAACGCCTCCAGTACCGTAACCTCAAGGCCATCCAGGAGATCAACCACATCCCGGTGAGCCCACGACCACGCTACGACCACACTACGACTTCGACTACGACTATGACTTTCCTCTATTAATTCCTTCCTTCGTTTCTTTGTACTCCTCCTTTCTCTTCTGCTCATCATCTTTCCATCCTTCCTTATTTCCTCAGTTCTTTCTTTTGCACTCATTTTATTCCTCTTTTCTCCTACTCACTGTTTTTGTTACGCCTCCTCCTCCTCCTCCTACTACTACTATTACTACTACTACTACTATCTATCTATCTATCTAACTATCTGTCTATCTGTCCATTAATCTACGTATCACACTATCTATTATTCCTCCGTGCTCTCAATCAAATAACGATGAATCAGAGAAAGAAAAAAAAAATCATTACCACCAAAACAAAACAAAAATATGCTAAAAACAAACTAATCCAGAAAAAAAAACAATAACCACTCCCACTCCCTCTCCCTCTCTCTCTCTCTCTCTCTCTCTCTCTCTCTCTCTCTCTCTCTCTCTCTCTCGCTCACAGACGTCGGAGGTGTGGACGCCCAAGGTGGAGTACGTAAACGCAGACTTCCCCCGCATCTCCACCACCACACCAATCCTCAATGTACGAAAGGAGACGGAACCCGAACCAGACGACCCCTCTGCGCCCCTGCACGGTGAGGGGAAGGGATGGGGAGGGATGGGAAGTGATGGGAAGTAATGTGGAGTGAGGGGGAGTGAAGGGAACTGATGGGAAATTGACGGAAAGTGATCAGGAGGGATGGGTAGTGATGGAAAGTAATGTGGAGTGAGGGGGAGTGAGGGGAACTGATGGGAAATTGATGGGAAATGATGGGAAGGGAGAGGGAGGGATAGGGAATGATGGGAAGGGATGGGGAGGGATGGGCATTGATGGGAAGTAATGTGGAGTGAGGGAGACTGATGGGAACTGATGGGAAATTGATGGAGAGGGAGGGGAAGGAATAGGTAGTGATGGGAAGAGCTGTAAAGTGATGGGAGGGGATGGGGAGGGATGAGAAGGGCTGTAAAGTGATGGGAAGGGATGAGGAGGGATGCGCAGTGATGGGAAGTAATGTGGAGTGAGGGGGACTGATGGGAACTGATGGGAAATTGATGGAGAGGGAGGGGAAGGGATAGGTAGTGATGGGAAGGGCTGTAAAGTGATGGGAGGGGATGGGGAGGGATGAGAAGGGCTGTAAAGTGATGGGAAGGGATGGGGAGGGATGCGCAGTGATGGGAAGTAATGTGGAGTGAGGGGGATTGATGGGAAATTGATGGGAAGTGAGGGGGAGAGATAGGGAGTAATGGGAAGGTAGTGGGAAGGGCTGTAAAGTGATGGGAAGGGATGGAGAGGGATGAGCGATGTTGGAAAGGGATGAGATGTGAGGGGAAGGGCTGGGAAATAGATAGGGAATGTTGGAAAGTAATGAGAAATTGATAGGGAGTGATGGGAAAGAAATGGGAAGGGATGGAAAGTGATGCAAAGTGATGGGAAAGTGATGGTGAGTGAGGGGAAGGGATGGAAAGTGATGGGAAAGTGATGCGAAATGATGTGAAGGGATGGTGAGGGATGGGATGTGAAGGAAAGGGATGGGAAGTGAGGGAAAGAAATGGGAAGGGATGGGAAGTGATGCAAAGAGATGGAGTGATGGGAAGGGATGGAAAGTGAGGGGAAGTGATGGGAGTGATGGAGAGTGATTGGAAAGGGATGGGAAGGGTTGGGAAGTGATGAGAGGGGATGGAAAGTGAGGGGTAGGGATGGGAAGGGAGGGGAAATGATGGGAAGGGATGGGAAATGATGGAAAGGGATGAAAAATGATGGGAAGGAAGGGGAAATGATGGAAAGGGATGGGAAGTGATGGGAAGGGTTGGGAAGTGATGAGAGGAGATGGGAAGTGAGGGGTAGGGATGGGAAGGGAGGGGAAGTGATGGGAAGTGATGGGAAGGGATGGGAAACGATGGGAAGGGTTGGGAAGTGATGGGAAGGGATGGGAAACGATGGGAAGGGTTGGGAAGTGATGGGAAGGGATGGGAAATGATGGGAAGGGATGGGAGGGGATGAGAAGTGAGGGGTAGGGATGGGAAGTGAGGGGAAATGAAGGGATGGGATGGAAAGTGAGGGAAAGTAATGGGAAGTGATAGAAAGTGATGAAAAGTGATGGGAAGAAATTGGAGAGGAGGAGAGGGAAAAGGAGGAATTGGAAAAGCACAAAGATATAAAAAGAAGACAATGGAAAGATGAAGAAGAAAATGGGATAGGAATGAAAGGAAAGGAAAACAGGGGAAGGGTGATGGGTGAGGAATGAAGGAGAAGAAGAAGGCGTAAGGAAAGAAGGAAGAATGAAGAAGGAAACTGGGCTAAGATAAGTTGTCTTTCTTTAATGATGAAGTTGAAGGAAGTTGACTAATTTTCTTTCTCTTTTTCTTTTGCTTCCATCATCCCTAACATCCTCGTCCTCTTCGTCCTCGTCCTTGTTCTTGTCCTCGTCCTCGTCCTCGTCCTCCTCTTCCTCCACGTCATCCTTTCTTTCCTCCTTTTCCTCTTCCCTTCCTTCGCATGCTCGTCTTCCTCCACAAACATCACCTTCTCTTCTTCCTCCACAAACATCACCTTCTCTTCCCTATACCCTTTTTTCTCCTCTTTGTTTTCCTCCTTTTTTCTCTTCCTCCTTTTCTTCACATACACACCAAACCCTCCTCTTACTTTCCCCTTCCTCCTCCTTCTCTTCCTCTTGTTCCCCTGTTTCTTCCTCCCCTATCATCTTTCTCTTCTTCCTACTCCTCCTCTTCTTAAAACTCACACCAAACCATCCTATTGCCCTTCCATACCCTCTCCGAACTCCTTACCTCCTTCCTCCTCCTCCTGCTCCTGTTCCTTCTCCTTCTCTTCACCCCTCAGCCACCTTTTCCCCGACAGATGAGGTCTACCTGGGGCGAAGCAACCCTCTACGCCTGAACCAGAAGGTGAACGCGCCCTTCACTTGTAACATGAACCTGCGGAACTTTCCCTTCGATACCCAACACTGTACGCTTCTCCTCCGCCTCACCTCGGCTCGCAGCGACTTTCTCACCTGGGGACACCTGAATGTTTCCTACCTGGGCGAGGTGAGTTGGGGGGGAGGTAGGAAGAGAGAGGGATGTTGAGGAAGGAAGTGGAGATGGGAGAGAGGGAAAGTTGGAGTGAAGGTAAGGGAGGAGAGGGGAAAGAGGGGGTGGAGGTAAGGAGGAGAGAGGAAGAGTGGGGGTGAAGAAGGGAGAGGGAGGTAAGAAGGAAAGAAGAATAGTAATAGAGTTATGGGTAGGAGGTAAGGAGGAGAGGGGAAAGGGCGGGTGGAGATAGGCAGTAGGTAGGGAGGGGAAAGTGAGAGAGGGGGAGAGGGTGACTGGAGGTAGAGGGAGAATAAAGGGAGAAGAAAGGAGAATTGAGGTGGAGGTAAGGGGTGGAGGTCGTGATGCTAGTAGGGAGGAGAGAAGAGGGGAGGGGAGGCAGGGGGAGGAGGAGGTAAGTGCAGGGTAAGTTAGAGAAAGACTGACAGAATGGAGGTGAAGGGATGTTAGTGAGGAGACAAATAGGGGAGGAAGACTGAGAATGGAGGTGAAGGGATGTTAGTGGGGAGACAAATAGGGGAGGAAGACTGAGAATGGAGGTGAAGGGATGTTAGTGAGGAGACAAATAGGGGAGGAAGACTGAGAATGGAGGTGAAGGGATGTTAGTGAGGAGACAAATAGGGGAGGAAGACGGAGAGAATGGAGGTGAAGGGATGTTAGTGAGGAGACAAATAGGGGAGAAAGACTGACAGAATGGAGGTGAAGGGATGTTAGTGAGGGAAATAAATAGGGAGGAGACTGAGAGAAGAGGTGAAAGGGATGTGAGTGGGGAGACAAATAGGGGAGGAAGACGGAGAGAATGGAGGTGAAGGGATGTTAGTGAGGAGACAAATAGGGGAGAAAGACTGAGAGAATGGAGGTGAAGGGATGTTAGTGAGGAGACAAATAGGGGAGAAAGACTGAGAGAATGGAGGTGAAGGGATGTTAGTGGGGAGACAAATAGAATAGAAATGGTTTGAAAAGAAGGAAAGGAGAAAGAAAAATAAGTATAGGAGTTTCAGTGGTGTTGCGTGGTGGTGATGATGATGGTGTTGCGTGTTTAGTGGTGATGAATGAGTGTGTGTTTCGCTGGTTTAGTGTTGCGTGCATGGGAATGAGTTTGTGTTAGGACTGAAAAAGAAAATTACACACAGAAAAAGAGCATTAAAATTCTCTTTCATCTCATGTCTCTCGTAAATCATCGTCGTAATGTGTGTTTTTAGGACCTGTTGTTTGATTTACGAGTACTGGTCCTCCTCCTCTTCCTCCTCCTCCTCCTTCTTCTTTTTCTTCTTCTCCTCCTCCTCCCCCTCCTTGTCCTTCTACGCTTCCTTCCTTTTTTTTCGTTTTTATCTTCCTCTCATGTCTGCTTCCTCGATTCCTGTACCTCCTCCTCCTTTTCCTCCACTTCTCCTCTTCCTTCTCTCTCCACTCCTCCTCCTCCTCCTTCTTTTCCTCTTCCTCCTTCACCTCTTCGTCATACTACGTTTTTCTTTCTTTCATTCCTCTCCTTTCATTCCCTCTGCTTCTTCTTTTTCACTTTGTCCTCCTCTTCCTGCACGTTATACTTATCCTTCACACTCGTTTCCTTCTTCTTCTTCTCCTCCTCCTCCTCCTCCTCCTTCACCTCTTCGTCATTCCACGTTTTTCTTTCTTTCATTCCCTCTGCTTCTCCTTTTTCACTTTCTCCTCCTCCTCTTCTTCTACGCTTCATTCACCCTCGTTTCCTTCTTCTTCCCCTCCTCCTCCTCCTCCCCTTACCCACCACCTTCATCCCCTTCTCCACCAGACGCTGCTGACGGAGTACGAGATCGGCACGGTGCTGGCGGCTAAGCGGGAGGAGGACAGGTACAGCGTCGCGGTGATCCAGGTGACATTCTACCGGCGATTCTGGTTCTATGTCACCTCCGCGTACCTGCCCACCATCATGCTCATGCTCATCAGCTACGCCTCGCTCTTCTGCAAGCGTGAGAACAGCGATCTACGCGTTATGATGTCCCTCACGACGCTCCTGGTGCTGTACGCGCTCTACCAGCAGATATCGGATGGGCTACCGCGGACCTCATATACTAAGGCCGTCGATGTCTGGTGCTTTTTTGCCATCACGCTTATCTTCACGAAGGTACGTAGAGGGGAAAGGGTGAGGAGAGACATGAAGAGAAAAGTCGGAAAGTTTCGGTTAGTCGGCGCAACATCTGTGGTCATATGCCGGAGAGAGACAGAAGGGGAAGGAATTATGGGAGAAGGGAACAGACCCCAGGAGACGGGACACAACCCCCGATTAATACCTGGTACCCATTCACTGCTGGGTGGACAGGGGCGTAGGGTATCGGAAAAGCCGCCCAAGAACGTAGGAGAGAAGAGAGAGTGGAGAGTGGAGTGAGGGGAGAGAGAGGGAGATAGAAGAAAGATTGGAGAGTACAAGAACATAGGAGAGTACAGGGAGTGGAGGATGAGGAGTAAAGGAGTGGAGGAGTGGAAATAGAGAAGGAGTGTAGAAGGGAGGATACAGAAGTGAGGAGAAGAACATAGGAAGTACATTGGAACATAAGAGAGGAGAGGGAGGGAGGGATTTTAGGGAAGAAGTGTGAGGGGTATGAAGGAGTGGGGAGAGAGAGGGATTGGGGGAAGAAGAGATAGAGAGGGAAGGAATGGAGGAAAAAGAAAGGAAGTGAAAAGGAAGACCGAGAAAAAAAAGGGGTATGAGGGAGTGGGGAGAGAGAGGGAGATTGGGGGGAGAAGAGATAGAGGAGGAGGGAGTGGAGGAAAAAGAAAGGAAGAGAAAAAGAAAAGCGAGAAAAAAAATACACGGAAGAAAAGATTGAATGAAAGTATGAGAATGATGACAAAACTAATAACAAACACAACAAACAAGACAACGATGACGATAATGATGATAACAATGACGCTAATTAACCTCCAAACACAGGTAATTGAGGTATTGAGGTATGGGGAGGAGGTAAGGAAGGGGAGGGGAGAGGAGGAGTATGATGATGATGATGATGATTAAGATGACGCTAATCAACCCCCAACACAGGTAATAATCGAGGTATTGAGGTATGGGGAGGAGGTAAGGAAGGGGAGGGGAGAGGAGGAGTATGATGATGATGATGATGATGATGATTAAGATGACGCTAATCAACCCCCAACACAGGTAATAATCGAGGTATTGAGGAATGGGGAGGAGGTAAGGAAGGGGAGGGGATAGTAGGAGCATGATGATGATGATGATGATAATGGTAATGATGATGATGATTAAGATGATGATGATGATGATGATGATGATGATGATGATGATGATTACAATGACGCTAATTAACCCCAAAACAGGTAACCATCCACATGCTATAATCGACGTTCTGGGATGATGATGATAACCCTAATCACCCCCCCCCTCTCCCCCACCCCACCCCCCGCAGGTCATCTTCCACGTGCTGATCGACGTGGTGGGCAAGATTCAGCTGCGTCGGAAGCGGCAGGTGATGGAGAGCGGCGGCCTCAGCATGTGGACCGCGGTGGAGGAGAAGGCGCCGCAGGAGGGGGCCGACCGCCTCCTGCTGTGGGCGCGGGGCTGTTACGCGGCGGTGGTGCTGATCTTCGTGGTGGTGTACTGGGCGGTGGTGCTGACCAATATGGACTACTGAGAGGGACGCTAACACCACTCATACACCCCTTCGCTACACCACCACAAGATACAACACCTCCAGACTTCACCATTTCAATACCAATATGGACCACTGAGAGGGACGCTAACACCATCCATACACCCCTTCGCTACACCACCACAAGATACAACACCTCCAGACTTCACCATTTCAGTACCAATATGGAGCATGGAAGAGCCGATAACACCACTCATACACCCCTTCAGTACACCACCAGAAGCTACACCATCACACCATCCAACACTTCATTAGACCGTCACAGGCTATACCACTTCACGACAGACCACACCACTTCAGTAAACTACCACACCGCTACACCACAGATATTGTTCTTTACACCGCCCCAACACCAGTTCATTAGACCATCACATGATATACCACATCAGTACTTCACCACTTCAGTACACCACGTCATATGATATCTATACCACCTAATCGCTAAGCCACGACTTTCCTCCCCAAACATGAAGCTTCGAAGTCCAGTGGTTAGCATAGATACACAATGCTATAAGGAGACTACAAAAGGCAAGAGGTTCTCCACGATGCAGCTCCTGAGGCCGTATACACAAGGCAGCTCCTGATATGACGGGTGTTGTGTCCCTCCTACCGAGTGTGTGTGTGTGTGTGTGTGTGAGATGTGTGCCCAGCGATCCGTCACATCTTACAGTAGTCGGAGAGGGTACTGTCTGGCGATCAAGAGCCTATTACGTGATCAGGCTATAGTGAATTATGCCCCTTCCCATTTCAGAGCCATAGATGCGCCGACACCCCAACCAGCAACCCCTCCCCTTATACACACACCAGCACCCCCCCCCACACACACACCACCTAAATATATATTGTTACGACCGTTTCAAATTCCCAACACGCAACACGGCGAAAGTTTAGTTACAACACGACACACACACACACACACACACACACACACACACACACATATGCCAAACCCCTTCTCTTGTGATTTAGTCTTAGCAATTATTCTCATCATTAATGTTAAGATAGACCTACTTATGATATAGCTGGAATACTCCCAAAGATTGCACGATAATATATAGAGTACATTTATTTTTCTTCTCAATGTATAAAAAAAAAGTAGTCAAATAAATGGATGAATATATGATGATGTTTTCTTGTCATTTTCTTTTACAACTTTCTTTTTTTTTTTTTTTTTGCGTTTGCCTTTGTTTGCCTGTGTATATGCATTTCACAACCTTACGAAATGAACTATAAATGGAAAAGTGAACAGGAAGGAAAGACTGAAAAAGAAAGTAAACACGAAAATGACAAAGAAGGAAAGATTTAATACGAAAGAAGGCAAACAAGACCTCAACCAAACATCACGAAATAATAAAAAAAAAAGCAAACAGGAAGGAAGGAAGGAAAGACTGAAAAAGAAAGTAAACACGAAAATGACAAAGAAGGAAAGATTTAACACGAAAGAAGGCAAACAAGACCTCAACCAAACATCACGAAATATAAAAAAAAAGAAACATCCCAAACAAATAAACGTAACAAAAATAGATAAATAAATAAATGTGAAATAAATCAAATACATCAAAAAAACATAAGGGAGTGGAAAATCTATAGGCCTATACAAAGCATCTCCTGTGAACCTAACCCCACCTAACCTCACTATCCAGGAACTCATCTAACCTCTCCTTGAATGCATCTATCATAAATAAACAAAGTAAATCAGCAATTCCACTAAAATTAACACAAAAAGAACATAAATAAACAATACAAGTGCGTCTAGTGGGCCTATTTTGTTCCTTGTTTTATTGTTTGCCCTTGAGCTGTCTCCCTTGCTGTATAAAAAAAAATACTACAGAAAAAAAAATTGTACTCACCAACCGAAGTGCCAACGATGACGAGGAAGCGGCAGGGAGAGAGAGCGAGAGAGAGGCAGGGGAGAGAGCAGCCAGGTAGAGCCTCATGTCACGGGCAGGCGGGCAGGTAAGGGGAGAAGCGGTGAGGCGAGAGCCAGGTGAAGGGAAGACGGTGTGTGTGTGTGTGTGTGTGTGTGTGTGTGTGTGTGTGTGTGTGTGTGTGTGTGTGTGTGTGTGCGCGGCAGCTGGTGACATCTGTGGAGGGGGGAAAAAGAGGTGAAAAAAGGGTCTTCAGATGAGCCGTGATAAAAGGGAGAGGGAAGGCAATGTTACGGGAGGAGTAAGAGAGATGGGGAGGGAGTGAGAGGAAACATATGGTGAGGGGAGAGAAGGTGAGAGAATGGAGGAAAAGTGGAGATACAGAGTGAGGTGAGAGTTGGGAGAGAATAGGAAAGTAGACATAGATAGATAGAGATGAAAAAATAGATTGATAAATAGATAGATAGTCAGAAAGCAACATAGATAAAAATGGAATAGTGAGGAAAGAGAATGGGGTAATAGATGGGGAAGAGGTAATAGCAGACAGGATAGACAGACAGACAAATAGATAGATAAATAGATAGACAGACAACAGACATATAGATAAAAATAAACACACAGATAGAGAAAAAACAAATTCCACCTCCCTTACACACACACACACACACACACACACACACACACACACACACACACACACCTGGCCCTCCAGACTCAGGTGATTTAAAGAGAGATAATTATGTCACTGTTCTTACTCTCGACCTCCAGGGGAGTGCCAAAAGAGAGAGAGAGAGAGAGAGAGAGAGAGAGAGAGAGAGAGAGAGAGAGAGAGAGAGAGAGAGAGAGAGAGAGAGAGAGAGAGAGAGAGAGAGAAAATAAATAATAATAAAGGAAGATGCTGATAACGAATAGATAAGAAATTGAAAGAAAAGAAACACACACACACACACACACACACACACACACACACACACACACACACACAGGAAGAGCAGACACATACATATACATCAAAGAGAAGGAACTGTGAGCGTAAATAATCAAATAAACAATTAAATATGAGTCTCACGGTCACGTTGTATTTGAACACGGAACAAAATATGAGTAAGGCAAGTGAATTATGGAATAAGCAAATAGATAAACAAACAAACAAGTCGCGGATATGACGAAGTATATGGAAAAAATGGTCACAATAATAATAATAATAATAATAATAATAATAATAATAATAATAATAATAATAATAATAATAATAATAATAATAATAATAATAATGGTAATAATAATGGTAATAATAATAATAGTAATAATAATAATAATAATAAAGGATTAGATTAAGAATAGGAAATAAGAGAAAAATAAAAACAAAAACAAAAATTAAAATCTTTCCTCAAACTTCTGCTCATTGGTTGATGGGTTGAGGTACAAAAAGAAAGTTCATACATTCAAAATCTAAATAAACATATATTTTGACCTTGCATACATCAAATTATCAGATGTGACTAAGATACGCACTGAGGCAACCCCCCAAACCGACCCCTCACACCCTCACTAACACACACTAACTAACATCCATCACAAAGGCATAGGAGAAAACTAGTGTCTAGGCCTTCCGTAAATCAGTTGGGAAGGCTACAAACAAACGGGCGGGAATTGGCAGACAGCACCTAGGGGCACCGTAGCACACCGTCGCCAGAGTGCTTCCCCGCCTCGCCGCCGAAGAGCATTCAGTCATAGCCGGGCACGGTAACGGAGAAAATACGCCCGCAACCTCCCTAAGCCTTCTCGTGTTCTAAAGCTGTCTAAGGCTAGTAGGACTTCTTCAAGCCTCCCAAGTGTTCATTTATAGTCTGAACTGTGCCCAGAAATGGTTATAATGCGTCTGTGAATTGCCCAAACCTCTTTCTTGTGTCTTAGGCTGTCCAGCGTCGTGCAGTGCTATCCTAAACGAGTCTAGTACAACCTCAAGCATTCCCAGTGTTCAGATACAGTCTCAACCGTGTCCAGGGATGGTTATAACGCGCCTGTGACTTGCCCAAACCTCTTCCTTGTGTCCTAGGCTGTCCGGCGTCGCGCAGTGCTCTCCTAAACGAGTCTAGTGCCTTCCTAGTGCTCAGATACTGTCCCAACCGTGTCCAGAGATGGTTATAACGCGCCTGTGACTTGCCCAAACCTCTTTCTTGTGTCCTAGGCTGTCCGGCGTCGTGCAGTATATCCTAAACGAGTCTAGGACAACCTCAAGCCTTCCTAGTGCTCAGATATAGTCCCAACCGTGTCCAGAGATGGTTATAACGCGCCTGTGACCTGTCCAAGCCTCCATGAAGTCTTTTAAGCTAAGTGGCGGGCTCGAACTCTTCCCTGAACGAGTCTAGTGCAGTCTACCAACGTCTAAGGAGGTCAGGTCAAGTGTGGTATGGAAGACGAAGCAACGAGTGGGTCATGGGTCCTCACGCTACTGCTGCTGGTGGCGTGTGTGTTCCTGTTACTGTGGAAGGGCTGGCCGATGTGCAGAGAGAGGTTAGTGTGTGTGTGTGTGTGTTGCCCTACTAGTATATATAGTGAGCGAGGTGGGAGGTTCTGCCTGAGCGGTGATTGGTGAGGACGTGTAGGTATGTGCGTGTGTGTAGGGGAAGAGGCGTTGGGAGGGGAGAGTCTGAAATTGATGTGCGAGGGAATGAGGGAGGGGAGGAGTAAGGGTGGGGCGTTGAGGCTGGCTGGCTGATTGGTTGGCATTACTTCTACAAACCTTCCCTTACTATGATAAGAAGTCCGCAAGAGGCCAGTAGGTTTATTCAAGGCAGCTCCTGTGAACCTAAACCCACCTAACATCATTATTCATGAATTTATCTAATCTTTTTTTTTAATGACTATCGTATTGGCACTCACCATATGACTGTCAGGCCACACACCTCACCTGTCAACCATTCTACTCCTTACCCGCGATACTTGAGAAAACTGTCAATCTCACACTGTTTTATATTCTATGAGAAAATCTCCCTTCTTCTGTTCATCACCTCCCTTCCTCCTTAATCTCTCCTTCCTCTGTGTTCCTCATCTCCCTCCCTTCCTCTCGGTTTCTCACCTCCTTTCCTCCTTCCTCTTTGTTCCTCATCTCTCTACTTTCTTCCTCTCTGTTCCTCGCCTCTCTCCCCTTCTCTCTGTTCCTCACCTCACTCCCTCTCCTCTCTGTTCCTTCCTTTCCGTTTTTCACTTTCTTCCCATGCTTCCTTCCCTCCCACCATCTCTAATCTCTCTCCTACAGGTTCTTCGCGGCCTTCATGGACCACTTCAACAGGAGCGCCCACGACCAGCTGGAGGCGGTGAAGAGGGTCAACTTCGCCTCCCTCCGCACCGCCGCCTCCCACGACCCCGAGCTGCGGAGGATGAATGCTCTCAGGGTACTCGAGGTCGGCGTGGGCACAGGTGAGTGGCTGGCTGAGTGACTGATTGGCTGACTGACTGACTGACTGACTGGGTGGCTGAATAATAGGCTGACTGACTGACTGACTAAATGATTGGCCAACTGACTGACTTAATAACTGACTGACTGACTGACTGGGTGACTAAATGATTGGCCGACTGACTGACTAATTGGGTGATTAAATGATTGGCCAACTGACTAACTGAATGACTGGCTGACTGACTGAATGAATAATTGACTGACGACCGGTTCTTAATCATATTTTTCACCTCATCCACTTATGTCTAATCCTAACAATCTCACCTATTTGTCTATTCCAATCAATCAATCAGTTAATCCATGGGGCATATCACGGGGGTTGCATTGCCTCATCCACCTCACAAAGCCATTCCCAGGGGTTCCTAAGATCAATTTTCCATGCAATACCATAACAAGTGCCTCCCATCGACTACCTCTATCCACGAGCTTAGTGGGCCCATCATGGATACAAAATGCTTCTTCCATACCATCTTTGTCTCCTCATTTTTTCTCACAAGTACCTCAGATATCCCTCTTTTTTTTTTTTACAGCAGTCGTCAGTTCAAGGGCATAAAATAAGTAAACAAATATGAAAAAAAAAAACCCGCTACTCAAATCTTTATCTTGTAAGGGTCCTTTCTTGCACCCATTTCCCTTTTGGCTTCTTTCTAAAGGAGTTTATTGTGCTATATAAAGTAGGTATATTCCAATGGGACTCACCATCATTACACACAGCATCCCAGTCTCAAGAAACACATGAGAAACTGATCTATTCCGTATACTATGGTTGGTATTATAAGACACCTTCACTTCCCACATCAGCTATTTCTAAAGGTCAACGAGGGGGTCAGTCGGGTTCTAATGAGTGTTTTTTCAGGTTCACGGTACAGAGGAAGGGTCGAACTACCACCAGGGTTATAAAACTACTCCTGGAAATGCCCCAAGCTCCTACAAAAGCCTTGTCAGATAGGTGTTCCTGGGCCATGAAATGTCTTTTAATACGACCCTAAATCTTTTTCCATACATTCAGCCTGGGATTCAAACTTTGACCCCCAAGACAGGAGGCAGACACTTTAACCTTCAAGACACCTCTCCATCCAAAATTGATCTCTCTTTTGGCCACTCTTCACTTTCATCTTTTGTAGGAACAGTGGTTAGTGGGCTTTTTTCTACATTTTCTTTTTGTTGTCCTTGAGCTGTTTCCTTTCCTGTAAAAAAAAAATATCAAGCCCAATGGGATACAAGGCCTTTTACCATGTAGCAGCGACGGGCCAAATTTGTGGCTTTACCGTGTAGCAGCGATGGGCCAAATTTGTGCCATGATATAAACCCCCCCAAAATAGATGATACATAATCTGATCACAAATGCTTTTATATATATTATGAAATGGTTTGTGTGAGGGATGATTTTTTCTCATTTTTCTCACTTAGAGGGACCATTAAGAAACATGATCCTCACTGCTACTGAGTTTAGGAGTCATTTTATCTGTTTCTTGGGCCATCACAATATATAATTCAAGGCAAACATCTCCATAGGGACGAACTTCGCCTACTACCCCGATGGGACACACCTGGTGGCGGTAGAGCCCAACCCTCACTTCAAACCGTACTATGACCACAACCGACACCAATTCCCCAACATTCAATCCGAGGAGGTCATCGTCTGCAGCGGTGAGAGGCATAGGTGGGGCAGGGAGGGTGTGGAGGGAGGGAGGGATGAGTGAAGTGTTAAGGTATAGTCACTCACTGGTCACTTGGATCCAAGTAGTAACCTTGTGTTAGTGTCAGGAGTCATTGGTGAGGCTGGCTAGTTCCTGTGCTGCTTCAAGGTGTGTTTTGCACCATTTCCACACTGGCTCACTCAAGTATATCTTTTCCCTCAAGCATTCATGAACGGAGATGGCTTTAAAAAATGTACATGGTCTCGAGGGCACATATAAAACAGTCTTCACCATTCTTATTTACACAGACATTGCTCAGGATATTAGTGAAGAAAACTCACTGGTTGCATCATGGAACAACCAATCACAAGGTCACATTCAAGCACTATAAAAGAATTTAACAGAAGCACTTATGCAGCACACAGTCAGATAAAGGATTTCCTCCTCCCCCTCTCAAACACTAGCCAATCTTTTTACTCTTCCCAGTGGAGGAGATGGACATGGTGGAGTCCAGCAGCGTGGATGTGGTGGTGAGCACGTTTGTCTTCTGCTCTGTCACCAACACCAAGAAAGTCTTGCAGCAGATCCTTCGAGTGTTGGTTCCCGTAAGTTTCCTCCAGTGTGCTCTTAACACTCTATCATTGATTTGCATTGCCTTCATTTGCCACTACACAGTGTGTTACATTCTATTCCCATTCAGGAAAGCAGTGGCTACTATTTAATGCCTGTAAACTGCCACCTACTCCTAAAACCATATTCTCCAAAATATATCAGTATAATTTTCACAACTAAATATATTTGATAAAGGAAAAAAATGCTGAGGTGCAAGTCTTTTAAGTATGTAGTGATGTTATGGTAATTGCTCAACCATGTCATACTGACGTAGTGATGTAGAGGAGTACTGCAATAGTGACAAAAGAAGAATGACAAACTATCACAGCACTCCCTCCTTAGCCCACCCCACCCCTGGCTTTCCTTTCCTCACTTCCTCCTGCAGGGTGGAAGGTTTTACTTCTACGAGCACATCGCTGAGTTTGACACCAAGAGGCACGCCACCAGAAGGAAGGCCCAGGAGCTGCTCTCCCGGCTGGGCATCTGGCCGTTCATCTTTGCCGGCTGCATGGTGAACCGAGACATGCTGGAGGACATCCAGCAGGCAGGCTTCTCCAAGGTCCAGGCCCAGCGTTTCTGCAGTCCCTTTGAACAGCTGTTGTTCCAGATGGTCAAGCCAAGCCTCATGGGCATGGCTCAGAAGGGAGAGGCCTTTGCTGTAAAGTCTTATACTTGCCCGGGAACACACTAAGTTGATGCAAGCGACTGCATCCATCCATCATGACTTCAGATATATTCAACAAAGAATCTAAATAAAACTTTTTTCATGAGCTTTGTATGAAAAAAACATCAGTATTGTCACCTACCTTGGGATGCAGACCACCAAAACAAAGTTGGAGGTTGGTTCTTTGTCTTTGTATATAAGAATGGCAAAAACTGTTTTATACGTGCCCTCGGGACCATGTATATTTTTGTTCTGCTTTCAAGTTCCAGGTCCACAGGATAACATTGAGATGCTCCCTTGCTTTGATCACATTAAAATGGTGACAGGTCTTCCTCATTCTACTGCACCAGGCCCTTGAAGGTAATCACTCCACCTTCTCCTTTAATTCCAAATACTGGCACCACACAACAGTCTGTCAGCATATCATGGGCTCTCAGAAGCCATCAGCAGTGCTTCCCATCAATAAGCCTGCCATTTACCTCACAGCAAAGGAGTACTTCCCATATATTGCCTACACACCGGCCACTGTCCTTACATGACACCAGACCAACTCAATCTGTCATGCCAAGCATAATATTTTATTGTGGTGAGCTAATATACATGTATTTGTTTTCTTCCTTACATAAACATAATCACAAAATTAAACGGCCTTAATTTTCTTGTTTATTTTATGGAGTCCCAAAACACAGTTACCCATAGCTGCAACAAATTAGTGAGACTTTGAACATCTACCAAACAAAATGCAACAATGATGGAATTATATGTTACTACTCAGCCAACACCTGCCACTTGGCTTAGGAAACACCCATTCAATAGACTAACCAACCAACTAATCACATCACCATTTAGGAAGAGCAAAGCATCGATAATTAGTAATGGTGAGGAGTTCAAGGAAAGCTGGAACAATGAACTTGCTGTCTATGACTCAAAACTTCACCATTGACAACATTTTTTCCAGCCCCTTTACTTTCCTGAAGAGCACTGCTGCCCTGCCCAGATTCATGCAAGTGTGGGTAGATTATTACTGATAGCATTTCCTGTACTGCTTGGCTCATGCTGCCTCACAGTGCCCCACTTGGGTGAAGTTACTACTGAAGGTAGGTTTGACTGACAGTAGGTGGGTGATCCTCTTCCAGCCACTCGACGGAGATTGAGTTTGCTCCAAATCCTCAACATCCACCCAAGAGCATTCTTGATCTTCTTACTTGAGGGAATCGAGGAAGCCATTGCTGCACCTCAGACACTGCTGATAGCACCTCTCAAACCCAGCGTCATCGTCATCCTGGCACAAACAGTTCATTAGCCTAGGCCAGGACTCCTCAAGCTTAACTTAGAAGCTGGTGGCAAGCTGCATGCATGGCTGACACTAAGGCAACAACATTCACCAAGGTACATTGTGAGCCCATTCTCACACAAGCAGTTGAACATCACTAATTTTGGAGTTTTTTTGGGTCTAACCAATGATGTCAACAAATATGTACCATACATTCTAGCTCTTGGAGGTCACTTCCAATAAGCCTCACATCGTCTCTTCACAATTCATTTTCTTGTCTACATTGTAATAGTGTTGCAGGTTCACTAATCAAAACTTATTCACATCACTACTGATGCAAAAGTTTTAATTTGCAGCTGCTACTGATAAATGAATCCTACTGCAGAAAGATACCAACTTGAAACACAATTCCAATCAGTACTCATACCAAAAGTAGATATTACTCTGGAAAACTATGTAGAATTATAAAAATGATGGGCAATAACCAAGAATTAAGTACAAAACTACATTACATACTAAAACCCATGTTACTGAAAGCACAACTACTGTTAAAAGACAACTAACAAACATGCATTAGCTTAGCAATGGGTCCACTTTACACCTCAACTTGACTTTCCAAAGCAATTTTCCCAGATGTGAGTACTAATTGAAACAGTGAGTACAAACTGAGGGACACACTCATGCTCCCTCCGATACTCACATAGTAGGGGTCCCGGATGAGCAGCTGCTTCTTGGGGTCGTAGATGCCGAAGAGTTCAACCTTGGCCTTGTAGGTGGCGGGGCTCAGGGCCTCAATGTCCGATATGTTCTCATTGTCCATGCCGAAGATGTAGTCGAAGTGGTTGAAGTCCGCCCGCTTCAACTGCAAGGATATTTTCTCATTACTTTCAGATGTGGTTGTGGCTCATGGTGATGTTGACAAGTTTAACCCGGTAGCAGCGACGGCCCAAATTTGTGGCTTTACCGTGTGGCAGCGACGGGCCAAATTTGTGGCTTTACTGTGTGGCAGCAACGGGCCAAATTTGTGGCTTTACCGTGTGGCAGCGACGGGCCAAATTTGTGTCATGATATAAACCCCCAAAAATAGAAGATACATATACTGATCACAAATGCTTTGACAGATATTATGAAATGGTTTGTGTGAGTGATGATTTTTTCTCATTTTTCTCGCTTAGAGGGACCATTAAGAAACATGGTCCTCGCTGCTCATTATGTATTGTTTTGTTCCCCCCATTTTTTTTATTCTTCTCTCTTTACTGTTGCTGTCTCGTGTTTTAATATCCATGTCTGTTCATTGAAGGGACTCATTCTGCATCTATATCAGTTCTTTTTATTTTCCTTTGATGCTCTTTCATGGATCTCAATAATAATAATAAAAAATAGAAAAGATGACATACCAAGGGATAAACAAAATTACAATACCAATAGCAAGATGGCGCCACTATAAACACTCGCCTGCGCCAGAACGGGCTGGGCCGACCATCAGGCCCCACCTGGAAGAAGCCTACCTGCGCAACAGGCAACAACATAAAAAAAAAAAATTAAAAAAAAAAAAAAAAAAAAGTTCTAGGATTTGGGTGCTTTGTATTGCTTCTAAAATTCAAACTGCAATAATTTTCCCCTTTTCCAGTCTTCAAACCTTCTCATACTCTCTGGTACATCTCCAATGCTTGTGATTTATAAATATTACTGTGCAGTTAGCATGAATACTTTTCCCTTGTAGTAAGACACTGACATATATTCTTTATCCAGTATAATAACGGAAATTCAATTCATCACCACCTTTCCATGGTAAGTAAACCCACCAAATAAAGGGACCTAATTCCACCAAGCAATCTAGCTCCACCAAGAAAGGAAAAATTACTGCACTATATAAAGCAACTTAACCCTTAGAGTACGGGTGGCGATATATTTCTCTGGATGCTGTGCACGGGGAATAGTTAGACATTTAAGAGGTGGAAATGGTGTCTTTCTTCTTTGCAATAATTGTATATTCATCTAGTATATATGTTGGTGTAATAAAACTTCTCTCCTAATAATAATATAAAAAGTTATGACAGCCGAAAATATTGCTCATTTTCTCGTGGCCGTGACGCGTTGCATGGAAGCAATCCACTTGCTCTCTCTCTCTCTCTCTCTCTCTCTCTCTCTCTCTCTCTCTCTCTCTCTCTCCCCCCCTACTTGCCCCTCCCTCCTCTGTCAATGTCACTACCATAGCAGTCATCAGAGTCACTGTCACTTTGATTCGCCCGCTCTCTACTTCCGCCCAGAGCAGAGGAACTGCTTGATGTGTCACGAGACATGACAGATGTATTCCGATGATCTGTGGCCTTCAGCAGGGCGTGCGCTGAGACGAATGAGTGTGTGTACGGATGCCAGATGCCTCCACCATTTTTCTGAGTCAAGAAACTGGCGGTATATTTGAAACGTAGGGAGCGTAGAATGTGATGATTATATATATGATCTCCGTACGGGTGGGGCGTGTGGTAGCACACTTATATATGCGATCGCCGTAATGTAAGGGTTAAACCAACTAAATAATTAAATGTTTAAGGGTAAAAGGAATCAGTTTGTTGTCCCTAAATTTGCCGACTGTCCCAATCCCATTAATCAGAGGAGGCAGCTACCTGGCGGGCCTTGTGACTCATGTCCACATCGTATTTCTTCATGATGCTGATGGCCCGGGGGTCTGGGTTCCGGCCAATGTGCCAGGACCCAATGGCACCCGAGTCCACCTCCCAGCCAGTCAGGCCACGCTCCTTCAGAACATGATTGAACACAGCCTCGGCAATGGGTGACCGGCAGATGTTACCTGAAAGTGACACATTTGCGATGAACTACATATCCATGGGGGCATAATTGGTGTTTGCAGAGGTGTGGAGTAACCAAACATTTGACCTCTTGTTTGGCCACTCTAAACTATCTTCTGTTGTGGGAGCGGCATGTAGCGGGCCTTTTTTTTTTTTTTTTTTTTTTTTTTTGTTGCCCTTGTGGTGACTCTTTTGTTGTAAAAAAAAACTAACCAAGCAGCTCTACAAAAAACTAAGATGAAGTGCAGTAAAGTTGGGAGCATACGCCACAAATATGCATTATCAGTGCTCATCTCCGTCACCTCTGCCCTTGAGCCTGCAGTGAGTAAAAATCTCAGGACATGAAACATGTGACATCTAGGTTATCAAAGTTTACCTCCCCCAGGCACCTACTCATCAACCAGACACAAGGAGAGGATGTAGTACAGCAGGGCAGGCTGCACACCAACTGTCCAGGCAGTGATTAAGACCAGGCAGGGCCAAGGTTTTGTAGCTTGGCATGCTAAAAAATACACCACACAGAAACAAAAGAAACCCACATTGTTCCATTAAGGTATGAAATGGATGAAGTACAGTGACCAATGTCACCATCTCTGGTGGACAAGAAATTTTCTAATCAAATAGTTGGGTAATACTTTATAAGAAGTCCGCCTCCCCCTTCGCCACTCCAGCCCCCCCAAAGACAAGCCTGGGAAACTGTGGGGAACCGGGGTTTGGGGGGGAAGCCAAAATCACTGAAAAATGGGCTTCCAAAATTTCCCTAGAAAAATCCCTAAATGAAGGAAAATTCCCTAGTCTCAAAGGTAAGGAAAGTCCCAACTTTATAACCTAACAGCCCCCCCTCGCCCCCCTTGGACCCCCCCCACATGTATGATGCGCCAGAAATTTTTGTTTGTTTGTTTGTTTTTGGTGGGGAGCATATTTTAAAATACTGCATATTTAAACCCCCCTCCTAACCAAGGGGGGCTGTGCCCCCCCAGGACCCCCCCCGCTTCCAAAATTTCCCTAGAAAAATCCCTAAATTAAGGAAAATTCCCTACATGGGGGGTCCAGGGGTGCACAGCCCCCCTTGGTTAGGAGGGGGGTTTAGCATGTCGTAATGTTTGGTTGGAGAAGTTTAAATATGCTCTCCACCAAAAAAAAAAAATAAATAAATAAATAAATAAATAAAAAAACATTTTCCAGCGCGTCATACATGTGGGGGGGTCCAGAGAGGGCGCAGCCCCCCTTGGTTAGCAGGGGGGCTGTTAGGTTATAAAGTCAGTACTTTCCTTACTTTTGAGACTAGGGAATTTTCCTTCATTTATTGATTTTTTTAGGGAAATTTTGGAAGCCCATTTTTCAGTGATTTTGGCTTCCCCCCACCCCAAAGCCCCGGTTCCCCACAGTTTCCCAGGCTTGTCTTGAGGGGTAGGGGGGGCTGGAGTGATGAAGGAGGAGGCAGACTTCTTGTAAAGTATTACCATTAGTTGACTGCATAAAATACATTTAAAGGTTAAACCATACATCAAAATTATATACAAATTTTCAGGAAAAGCCTAATAACTGTGATTAAATACAGGACATGTGACCGTCAAGCAACCCTAGAAAATATAAATGGGTTAATGATAAGTAAGAACCCTTCCCCATTTGACCTTCACAACAGCCAGGCAAGATAGCAAAGGTGTACCCATGAGACAGCAGAAAAGGCTGCAGGAAGGCTGGACATTGGAAATTTTCTTGTAAGGGCATTTTTTCAGTTTTTCTTTGTGGCATCAATACTTTTTCCTATATCAAACATGTTTGATGATATTTTGAATTTATATGACAAAGATGTGTCAATAAACAAAATATACTTAAAATCATTGATACTTGTCAAGCACCACAATGAGGGGGTGAAGGGTCCTCCCCCAGAACACCCGGGCACTGCTCACAACGGCCAGACCCTCACAGCTCCCCCTTCACCCCCTGTGGCAGCCCTCCCCCAGTACCCACTCCCCAGCATGGTATATTAAGTTATTAACCCCAGAAAGTACTCCCCTGCATAGTATATTAACCTCCTCATAACTCCCCCTTCATCCTTTCTGGCAGTCCTTCCCCCAGTACCTACTCCCCAGCATATTATATCAACCCTGTGGCATCCTCCCCCAGTACCTACCCCCCAGCATTAACCACTCGGACGCCGCTCACCTGCCCCCAGTACTATTACCCTCTCCACACAGGTAAAGGGGATAAATTCTCTGCTCCGTGGCTTACCCAGGCATATGAACAGCACCTTCTTCCCTTCTGCAGGCTCGGCCATGCTTGACACTTCAGGAGAGGGACAACAAAGACAGGCAATGGCCAGACAGCAACAGTCACCACCGCCCTTCCTTCACGCTGATCAAATGGTCTGGGTCTGGGTCTGGGAGCACCGTTGCGAGATTATCGTACTCAGAGATTTGTATTTACCGGCGTCTGCTGACCCATAACTATTGCCAAGAAACACTAAGAATTAACCATTTTAACGATAAATATAGATGAAGCCAGTTATAGGGGTTGAGGAGACAGTTTTGGGTTGGAAATCTGTAAATATGAGGCTGAGTGCGACAGTCTGGCATCGTTGGAGCCTTCAAGTGGTAAAAATCAATAACACACTACTGCTACGTGGACACGAGCGAACTCGCACCCGTTGCTATTTTATTTTTTTATCAGCTCGTTGGCTGAATGGGCTTAAAAGAGCCCTGCAGAGGAGCTAGCGTCAGGCCATGAGGCCCTGGCTAGCTGGTCGGGGGGCACGGATGCATTGGCACCCGTTGCCGGAGCCGGGCGAGCAACTCAGCAGTCTCTAAGCCGGCTCACCGGCCAGGAGAGTTGATCGCTCGACGAGTGATGGTGTTCCACTGAAAAAACTCGCACCCGAATGGTGGTTCACGGGGACGAACCATCATGCTTCACCCTCCTCACCGACCCGCCACGTACGTAGACCTCAGCCGGAGTCCAAAGTAAAAACATCCTTCGGACAAGGTAAAAACATCCTTCGGACAGGTAAAATCGTCCCCCCAAACGCTGGCTCTAAATTTGCGCTTCTGAGTGCGGGTGTGTGACGTCAGAGCCTGGGTAGGAGGAGAGGCTGCAGAGCTGACAGCGGCTAAGTCTCAGACTTGACCTCGTGACGTGCAGTGACTTGCAGGACATGCATGGGGAACTTCTCTACACACATACAGCACGTACAGCATGTGACATTAAGAGGCAAAAAAAAAATTTTATATACTAATTATTTAGACAATGAAAAGAATAAATAACCTGCTCGACACAGAAATAAATCAAGACAACGGGGAGCTCCGTTGAATGAAGAAGCTCACCCACATCCAAGACCCATACCACTCTGACGTCACGGGTATGGGCGGAGTTTGGTACCTTGCCTGCGCGAGGGAGGGGGGATGATTTGACCTGTCGGTAGACTATATTTACCTAGGCCGGAGTCACTCCACCCAGCGCTCTGAGCTGATCACACCGCTTAAAGTGACCTCTTCACGCACGGCTCAGCGGTTCCCGGGGCCCATTGGATTACGCTGAGCGCCCTGAGGAACGCAAGAACGCCAGCTGCACAGCGAGCCCTGCAAGCGGATGGGGACGGTACTCGGCGCCCCTAACGGAGCTGCAAGGCGCGGAGAAGGCGGGGACTCGATGAGTGTGTCGAGGGTGTCGGCTATTGTGGGGAAGCCAATTAACCAGCTACCAGCAAACTTGTTTCCCTCAGTCCTTCCCATTCTCTTCAAGCCCCGATCCCTTACTTGTTACGAAAGCAGGCCCCGTGGGGCGCCACCTCCTACCTCTTTCGTTACACTGGTGTCAGGAGTGGGATTCGTGGCCTTTGAAGAGACGGTGAGGCTGTGGGAAAGGCTACCTTGACTGCGCACTGGAGAACTTGGCAAGATGACTAACCCGGCAGCAGCGGGAGGCACGCCGACGCTAGCGGACTTGGTGGAGGTGTTGAATCAGCAGTGGGCCCCCCGCCCTTGGATCCGCCAATGAGTGTATCATCCGGATTACCACAATTTGCAGTCCCCAGGTACTACTCATTTATCGACCAGCCCGAAAGGAAAGATGAATAGCTGGGTGGACTGCTCGCCGACTGCCCAGGGCGGGATTCGAACCCAGGTCCCCACATCCGTTGGCAGGGGCACTAACCACTGCACGACGGAGGCGGAAGTTATTGAATTTTATTGCTTCCATATAATTCCAGTTTTTCCGACATCTGTGTACAGGCATGTGAGGGCGCCCGCATGTCACAGATTGCAAGAGTGATTTTAATAAATCGTTGTTAACTTTTGTTATACTCCACCTCTACACGTGATCACTACTTACTTACCTGACCCTTATGTCAACTCCTTCATATGTGGCAAGCTTGAGGGATTAGACATGACGTTAGTGCTGTTACTACTACTACTACTACTACTACTACTACTACTACTACTACTACTACTACTACTTTGACTGTAATGCTGGCTTGCCTGATGGGTGAGCCTCCCATAAGTCACTTAGCCAGGGGGGTACCTCTTTGGCTGACTGGTAAAGGAGTAGCTCTCCCGTGACGCTGGTCGCGGGTTCGATCCCCGGCGCCGGCAAAACCTTTCTTTGTCTGGATTAATTTATCGTGTGTTTCGTTACACGTAGAGATCGTGTTGGAGTATAGAAAATTCTGGCATTTCAGGACAATAAACGCCGCTCGCTGGTGTGTGACAGAGCAAGATTTATTGACGGAAAGTTGCTGACACAGACCACATTTACTCCCTGACCTCCGACACGCACTGCACCTGACCTGACCTGACCTGCCCAGCTGACATCGCACCCACCCCACACACACAGATAATAAGATAGAGAGATCGACAGAGATAGATAGATAGATAGAGATGGTTAGTTAGTTAGTGTGTGCGTGTGTGTGTGTGTGTGTGTAGATGCATAGTACAGCCGGGCGTCAATAAGCTGCTGGTCAGACGGAACTTTCAGACACACACACAGGAAAAACGTGACGTGCGAGATCGCGGTGAAACAAGGAAACGAAAGTGACAGCAGAGTTACGAGTCACGGCGGCGAAACAGGACATGACGAAAAACGGGTGAAACTAACCTAGACCCGCAGAGGGAAGAGAACGGTAGACGGTATGAGGTGAACGAACAGGGAGGCGGGGAAAGAAATAACGAAATGTGGGATGCGAACACGACTCACTACAACGAAACAGGTCATAACGAAACGGGGGAAACTAATCAAGATCTTTAAACAGGGGAGAAAATAGTAGAAAGTAAGGTTAAAACAGTGAAACGGGATGTGAAATACCGAAACATGACAGACGGAACAGGGCGAAACAGGTGAAGGGAATCAGATCCCAAACAGAAGATGGGAAAAACGGTGCATATCAGTGGAAGAGCATAGAAGGCGAGTGGCGAGTGAGGGCTTGTGGCGATGAGAGGACCACTTCGCCACAACCTTAGGGTCACTCATGGCCTTGGCTGGGCCCTGCAGGTAACAGGTGACACCCCCCCATCACCCCCACCCCTAGCAGGGTCACCCAAGGCAGCCACAGCACAGGGTCAAGGGTCAGAAGCTCGCCCGTGACCTCAGTACGGAGAGACAGATTCAGAGTCCGCTTAGAAATAGTTTACAGCATACACATTGACGAACACCCGCGAAGCATTGAAGGTTTGCTGTAGCTGTTGTTGTTGTAGCTGGTGGTGTTGTTGCCGGTGTTGCGTGAAGCCCAAAGCCCATGTGCACCGGTCTGCCCGCCAGCCTGACTGTCGGGCTTACTCGTATCACGCCCTCAAGCACTGGTTTTCAGGCTGACAAAGTGCACCTGCCTAAAAGTGCTCTGATGGACAAACAATAACAGGTATGCTTTTCTATATAACGCAAAGACTTTTAAGGTGATAAAATGTAGCTGCCTGTGTGTGATTTAACGGACAGAAGCAATAATAAGTATGTTTTTTTTATATATGACTATCTTTGTTTTTAGACTTTGTGCAATGGAGTCATGTCAGCCCAAGATTCAAGCTCATACAACTTTCATAAAACTTCAGGTTAGCAAATTGTTTTCTTCTTGAAGAGAAGGAAACATGCCTTAGTGTCATATGAGGCTGCAGGAAGGTCCAAGCCAGCTCGTAAACAGGGCTTCCTTTACTGTAGAAACGGTTGCAAAGGGCTGAGGTCTTGGCCTGCCCGTGGAAGGTCCTGCACTGACTAATATTGGGTTGGACTTTCCCGCACCCCCATACAACATTATTACAATGGTGGCAGCGGTGGAATCGGCGCAGCGCCACGTGGGTTGCCGGTGGTCACAATAATAGTTATACTTCATACAATAACAAAACTGCAATGCGTTGACCTCACGTGAGCCCAAGATTCAAGCTTATCTTTGCTTAGTATTATTTTTCTGTACCAATATGATTTGAACACTACTCTCTAAATTATCACACAGCATCTTTATTTTAGGGGAGGGTAATGGTAGAGGTAAAGTTGGGGTCATACTCATATCTACTTTCTTTTATGGGAGCAGTGCATAGTGAGCTTTTTTTTTTCTTTATATATTTTCACCCTTGAGGTTTCTTTCTTTACTGTAAAAGAAAAATACGGTAGAACTGGCGGGCAGCCTGTCACCACGAGCCTCTGCGACGCCAGGGTGAACTCAGGGAAGGGCGCCACCCACTGCACGAGGCCTGGCAGTGAGTGCTCGAAGCTGTCTCGGCTACGACTTGCTAGGCAGAACTCAAATCTACATCGATTCCTCGTCTAAACATCGCCTCTACGTGGGTATTGCGCTACATACTCGTGCCGGCGTGGGCAGCCAGCCGTCCTACACACCTATGCACTAACACTAGCGGGTCTTATCTTATACACACGCTTACTACATACGCAAGGTCATCAAAATACAGAAAAAATATAATTTGTATACATAGCCTTACACTGTGTTCATCCCTGCACACAATTACACTTATTTAATTATATATACGTAATAGCCATACTCGTGGTCTGTAGGACACACACACACACACACACACACACACACACACACACACACACACACACAGGAAGAGGTGGAAGGCCTGATGACACAGACAGCAGTGATGAGTCCCTGCATCTGCCTACCTGCCTGGCCACCTGATTCCCTCTGGCAGTGACACCTGTAATCAAGCCTGCACCTCCCCCTCTCATAGCTGCCGTACGGAGAAGTGTGATGATGAGTCGTGCAAGGTCCAGAGAATCAGCGACAGTTCTCTAGACTTTGGTCCGTGTGTGTGCTTGCTGCGTTGACTCTCTTGTACCCCGGCAGGAACTTGTTTTATACCTTTACAAACCAAGGCCTGGCTATACATCTTCCTACTCGCGGTCTAACTCTATATACGAAGGGATTCATTTCACGGTACAGGATATGTCTCGTCTGTAGCAGCTGTCCACCCTTCCACCAGCCGAACTACAGCGACTCTTTTGTCAAGGGGAGCACCGGAGGGCAGCATGGGCCAAGCAGATGAAGTGAAACTTTACGGCGTTATTGTAAAAAAATCCGTCTGCGCTGCTATAAAAGGTTCCGCAGACCGGTCGACAGCGTTTTAGGCCTGCACATAAAGTAAGTCGTAGTCTTTACAAGTGTGAGGTGTGAAGCGTTTGGTCTCTATGATGGGGGAACTCCTGCAGTGGTTTCAGTGCTTCCTCTAACTACATGGAAAGCTACATCTGCAACGGGACTTGTTTGGTAGCGCTATGGGACACATCTGGAGCGGCGTTGCCAGTTTCAGGAGTGAGATGAGATGCTTCAGCCTCTAAAAATGGGGACTACTCTGGTGATTCTTATTTCTTCTTGCCGGAACTACATGGAAAACTACATCTGCAACGGGACTTGTTTGGTAGCGTTATGGGACATGTCTGAAGCGGCAATGTCAGCTTCAGGAGTTAGATGAGATGCTTCGGCCTGTAATAATGGGGACTACTGTGGTGATTCTTATTTTTTCTTGCCGGAACTACATGGAAAGCTACATTTACGAAGGGACTTGTTGAATAGCGCTATGGAACATGGCTGGAGGTGTGAGGTGTGAGCTTCGGCCGCTAAAAAGGGGAACTACTGAGGTGAGTCTTGTTCTGCTTGCCGTAACTACATTAAAAGCTCGATTCTATGGGCAGGTCCGTTCCGCAGGGGTACAAGGACACGCACACACACGCACACGCACATACACACACGCACGCACACACCCTGAAAGCCTGGTGTCGTGCTGGCGTGTGTGTATGGAGTATAGGGTAGAGGGCGTGTATACATAGTACGGATGAAGCTTCTCTGATAATCTAATGGTTCTTGAAACTCCCAGACACAGAACTCTTCCTTCGTCTATCCACGTTGAAAAAGTTAGTGACAGTATTTGAGGGCGTAGAATATAACCCTAGAAGTTAACGTATTTGCCGTCTTCTAAGAGGACTCTAGATAGGTTAGGTTAGGTTAGGTTAGGTTAGGATATATGTTCACTAATCAGTTGTCTATAAAAGTTGTGTATCGTTATTTGAAGAAGTTAGTGATGTAGGCCGATAGTTATCTGAGGGAACCATGTTAGATTATAGTGAGGAAGAGCTAGAGGAGTAAAGAGTGGCAGAGAGGGTGAGACTTCTCTACGGCAGGCTGCAGAAGGCGTTGGTCTCCATGGAGGAAAGTTCTGTGTCCGGGAGAGCGAATGGAAAATGTCGACATCGTACATCATGACGTGAAATAATGAACCAAGCCTGAACCTCTTCTTTGCCTCGGTATAGTGAACACATATTAACTCTAACACGTAACGCTCCACCGCCCGTTCCGTCGTCACCATTGCTGGGTGACGTGTGGGTGACGGGCCGGCCAGAGGAGAGATATGTATGTACCGCTGCCCAGAACGGTACCATCCGGGCCGTTTTCTTAACCAAACAATTCGGCGGCCCAGCACACCCATTTGACAAGGCTTTCGTAGGAGTTGTGGGCCTTTGATGGGTGGATCCGGACATTTCGGCGCCCAAGCACACCCATTTGACAAGGCTTTCGTAGGAGTTGTGGGCCTTTGATGGGTGGATCCGGACATTTCGACGCCCCAGCACACCCATTTGACAAGGCTTTCAAAGGAGTTGTGGGCCTTTGATGGGTGGATCCGGACATTTCGACGCCCCAGCACACCCATTTGACAAGGCTTTCGTAGGAGCTGTGGGCCTTTGATGGGTGGATCCGGACATTTCGACGCCCCAGCACACCCATTTGACAAGGCTTGCGTAGGAGCTGTGGGCCTTTGATGGGTGGATCCGGACATTTCGACGCCCCAGCACACCCATTTGACAAGGCTTGCGTAGGAGTTGTGGGCCTTTGATGGGTGGATCCGGACATTTCGACGCCCCAGCACACCCATTTGACAAGGCTTGCGTAGGAGCTGTGGGCCTTTGATGGGTGGATTCGTGCCATATTCGTAACTAAATATTTCGACGCCCCAGCACACCCATTTGACAGGCTTTCGTAGGAATTGTGGGCATGTCTGTAGGTAGTTTCATGACACTGATGGTAGTTCTACAAAGCCTCTGTGTCCCATGAAACTGGTAAACACACTCATGAGAATCCGAGTAATTTGATAAGGCTTTCGTAGGAGTTGTGGGCATTTCCATATAGGGGGGTAGATAGTTTTATGACCCTGGTTGCAGTTCGACAAAGCTTCTGTGTCCCAACCCGACTAATCTCCTTCTCACCCTTTGGAAAGAGTTGACGTGAGAGGCAGAAGCGTGTGAGGATATCAACCAAATCCCGGAGTACTTTTTGCTTCCCTTTAACTCCAGGACATAAAATAGAAACATCTCCGTGCTCTCTCTTTCCCTTTGCTCGCTTTGTTGGGTTTATGGGCATGTGGCAGTCCAGTCCAGAAGAGAGATATGTGTGTAAGACTGCCACTCAAACGCTTCCTATCTGCTGAGGTAATCTGAACCAATCAATAACTTCACGAAACAGTGTCAGCTTCATGTTATATTTTCTCCTTCTGCCTTGTTGGGTTCAAAGGCGTGTACAGTCCAGCCCAGATGAGAGATATGTGTGTAAGACTGCCACTCAAACGCTTCCTATCTGCTGAGGTAATCTGAACCAACTTATAACTTCGCGAAACAATGTCAGCTTCGTGTTATATTTTCTCCTTCTGCCTTGTTGGGTTCAAAGGTGTGTGGCAGTCTAGCCCAGATGAGAGATATGTGTGTAAGACTGCCACTCAAACGCTTCCTATCTGCTGAGGTAATCTGAACCAACCTATAACTTCACGAAACAATGTCAGCTTCGTGTTATATTTTCTCCTTCTGCCTTGTTGGGTTCAAAGGCGTGTGACAATCCAGCCCAGATGAGAGAGATATGTGTAGGAATGCCACTCAAACTCCATCTATCTGTTGAGGTAATATGGGTCCCTCTAAGACTTCACGAAACAATGTAAAATCTTCGTGCTATGTTCTCTCCCTCTTCTGCCTCGTTGGGGTGTGTGGGTAGCGGCCAGGCCCAGAGAAAAGATATGTATGTATGTATAGTTGCGTCACTTAACCCTAAACAAATGCTGAAGTGATATGTTCTCTCTTTGGTTTCAGCTGCAGGACTCCATTCACAGAGCCTTGACGGTAAACTTGTCCCCGTCCGTCCAAGAGTGAAACCCAGATGTGATGAGTTTACAGAAGCTGCTTGGTGGAGGTTGACTGTTTGCTGGCCTCTTGCAGACTCCTGATGTTCGTTTTCCTGGTTCTTCAGTGGCTTCCTTCAGTGTCTCGCTAGAAAACTTGTGTATGAAGACTTGAACCTTTTCTGATGCTTTTGATAACTATTGTGTCTCGTCAGGAAACTCGTGGGTGAAAACTTTTGAATGGAAGCTGGACATCCTTCCATTCAACGTCTCTGCAGATGAAGATTTGTGAATGAAAACTAATCGTCCATCCATTCAAGGTCTTGCCAGATGAAAACTTGTGAATGACAGCTGAACCTCCTCCTTACCGTGATTTTAACAGTTCCATTTCACTCTCGTTCTCTACTTTCTTTTCCATCCGCATCCACTCCGTTAGACCCAACCTTTGTGGCCTTAGGAAGAATTTACTGTGAGAGCCGAAAGAGTCTGAGGATACACATACATTTGACAAGGCTTTCGTAGAGGCTGGTGAATGTGGGAAGAATTTATGGTGAGAGCGGAAAGTCTGAGGATACACATACATTTGACAAGGCTTTCGTAGAGGCTGTTGAGGGCATTTCCATGGGTAGTCTTATGAGCCTAGTATACCGTAGTAGCTTGACAAGGCTTCTGCTCCGTGAATGTGGGAACCCGGCTAATTTCCTCTGTGCGTCTGGAGAATACGGATCCGGCAACAAAAGGGAAGAAAAATTGTCTTTGTCGGATGAACTCATGAAGAAAACGGATAGCGGGATTTTCACACCACCTTTCCCACGAACAAAGGAATGAAAGTAGTTGCGTTGTATTATTAGCGCGGCGCGTCGTGGGTCGTTGGCAACAATGCTATGAATATAAAAGAATGGTTGAGGGCTTTCTTCCATGCTCTCTCTCTCTCTCTCTCTCTCTCTCTCTCTCTCTCTCTCTCTCAGGCGACCATTTCGATATCGAGACAAAAAAACGTGATAAATAAGCTAATAAACGAATAAATAAATAAATAGATAGACAGATAAAGAAATAAAGAAAGAGAGAAAGAAAGAAAATAAACAAATTACAACAGAATGGAAACAATCAAAACAAAACAAGATCTATACAAAAAATAACTAAATAAAACAAAACATAAACAAATTAAAAAGAAAATAAAGAAAAAAAACTCACGAAAGGGAAGGAAGAGGAGGCGGCGGCGGCGGCGGTGGTGGCGGTGATGACGAAGACAACAACAACAAAAACAAGAGGTGAGAGGAGCATTTTTTTCTTCCTTCTTTCATTTTCTTCCTTTCTTCCTTTTTCTTCTTGTTTTCTTTACGTCGAGACACTGAAGAGAAGACACAATAAAACCTGCTTCATTTTCTTCCATCTCCTTTTCTTCATCTCTTCCTCCTCCTCCTCCTCATCATCATCATTATCATCGTCATCTTCAGCATCTTCATCCTCATCTTCTTTATCCTGCTCTTCTTGGGTCCTGAAAATGGGAAGAAAGTGAAGGTAAGACTTACTTGAAGACTTCGAAGGAGAGCTGAAGGAAGGAAGGAAGGGAGGGAGGAAGGAAGGAAGGAAGGAAAGAAGGAAGGAAGGAAGGAAGGAAGGAAGGAAGGAAGGAAGGAACAAAGGAAGGAACAAAGGAAGGATGGAAGGAAGGAAGGAAGGAAGGAAGGAAGGAAGGAATGACGGAAGGAAGGAAGAAAGAAAGAAAGAAAGAAAGAAAGAAAAAAAGAAAGGAAGAAAGGAAGGCTTAGTAAAGTTAAAAACAAAAACAATCACCTGAGCAGTATGTGTGGGCGCCTCTCCTTGGGTGGGTGTGGGGGGTGCGTGAAACCCCACACACGCACGTACGCACGCACGCACACACACCCACTAGGAGGCGCCGGCGGGGGGGCTCTGCGTGACCTCCTGACACACCTCGACGAAGGCGGGGTCGCGCATCACGTCGTGAATCATCTCCTTCAGCATGAAGTAGCGCGGCACGATCGGGTACATCTTGCTCTCGCCGTAGTCGTCCTGAGGAACACGGGGAGAGGTAAGGGGGGGGTGCATAGCTGCGCGTGGCCTCAGTGCTCATCTCCGTCCCAGTGGCCCTTGAGTCTGTGATGAGTAAGTACCCCTCACCCCGGGACACAGGGACCATATTCTCAAACGCTTCGCCGCTTACACACTCACATTTGACAGGGTTTTTGAAGGGGTACTGGGCATTTCCAGAGGTACATTTATGACCCTGGTGGTAGTTTGACCCCTCTTCTGTACCTTAAACGTGAAAAACACCCTTGGAAACCCGATTAAACTCCATTTTAGCCTTTGGAAATAGATGACATGAGAGGTGGAAGCGTCTGAGAATACCGACCCTGGGCAGGTGACACCGGGGTTACCACAATTTACCTTCCCCAGGTGTCCCCAGGTGTTCCCAGGTACCCATTTAATGACCACCCCACGGAAGCGTAGTGCCATCAACAGCAAAAAGTCAGTATATTATCTACCTTTTTCTACATCAGAGGAAATAGCCGAGGGCAAAAATAAACAACGGAAAGGAGTCCACAAAACTATTGGTCCCCGACGGGAAAAGGAAAGAAGAGGAAGGAAAGAAAAGTTATCAGCCGCCCGAAACATCCCCGTCCACGTATGCGAGGGCTTGGTGGCAGGTAAAGGGGCTATTACACTGGGCAAATTTTCCGTGGATCTTCAGTCAAACCACGATTTCCGCTGGCGTGGTTCTCATATTTGCGTGTTTTTCTGACGTGTCCGCGACCTTCCAAAGCTACGGTAGATTTCACTGAAGGACGACGGTATTGCTCTCCATCTTCATCAGCAGCAATAACAACAAACAATTATTGAGAACCACGCCAGCGGAAATCGTGGTTTGACTGAAGATCCACAGAAAATTTGCCCAGTGTAACAGCCCCTTCACTGGTTGAGGTGCTGAGTATTTGGCTCAATGACTGACTGAATGGTTGACTGGTTGACTGGATGGCTGGCTATACGTATGACTGGAGGCTTGGATGGAAGAATAATTGAGTGACGGACTGGAAGAATTGGCGTTCAGTGGATCGGAAGGTTGAATGGATAGCGGACTGGGTGAATGGCTAACCGGTTGAGTGACTGGCTCGGTGACTGGCTCGGTGACTGGCCGGTGGGTTGAATGAATGAGTGAATGAATGAATGAATGAATGAATGAAAAAATGATTGAATGAATGGATGAAAGAATGAAAAAGTGAATGAAGGAATGACGAAATGAATGAAAAAGTGAATGAATGAATGGATGGATGAATGAATGAAGGAATGAAAAATGAATGAATGAATGGATGAAAGAATGAAAAAATGAATGAAGGAATGAATAAAAAAATGAATGAATGAATGGATGAAAGAATGAATGAATGAATGAATGAATGAATGAATGAATGAATGGATGAATGAAAAATGAATGAATGAATGGATGAAAGAATGAAAAAAAAATTGCCCCGTGTATTATCCCCTTCAGGTGAGGGCGGCGACTCACCTTGAGCTCCCTCATCAGCGTGCGCAGAGACGAGTACTTCCTGAGCAGGCGGTACACCTCGTTGATGAGCGAGTGGTTCTCCTCCAGGATCTGCGACGTGGTCATGCCTGCAACGACGCCGACACGCATTACTTAGGGTAGGCGGTGGCTGAGTAGTAGCGTGCTGGGCCCACATTCACCACGTAATGGACGACGCGAGTTCGAATCCCCACGCTACCGCCTCGGATTTTTCAGTCACCGCCGAGTGGCTTAAAACTACCCACATGCTGTCCTGAAGATCACCATCAACCCGGACTCTAGAGGAAACCGTCCAAGTGAATCAAGAACAAGTTCCGGGGGGCAGCATGAGCCAAGAGAAGATGGCGCCACTATAAACACTTGCCTGCGCCATGACGGGCTGGGGCCGAACACCATCCAGGCCCCTTAAGCAAGGCTACCGGCACTATAGGCGTAGACGTAAAAAGAAAAAAAAAAAAAAAAAAAACACAGACGCACTTACTAAATACTTCATTCTTTCTTTTACCGACACCTTACTCAGAGACCTTCTTAATTACTTCATTCTCTTTCTTACTGTCTCACGTCATTCACAGACACATTGAATGACCTAACCATACTAACTTATTTACTGACCCATTCATTTTTATTTATTCCTATACTTTTTTACTTTTCCTAATTAAACCTTCTTTATTTCCTCATGATCTATCTGTTTGTTTACCTATTCTGTCATTCGTACATGCATTAATATATTCATTAACTCTGTGCATCACTCTTTCCTTCATTAATTGTCAGTCCTCTTCCCCCCCCCCTCACTCACTAAGCTACTCACCAACAAACTCCCTCACTCACTCACTCACTCACTCACTCACTACGTAACTCACCAACTCCCTCCCTCCCTCCCTCCCTCCCTCACTCACTCACTCACTCCCTCATTCATTCAGACTCTCAAACGGCGGGAAACATAAGACCATAAGAACATAAGGAAAGCCTCATTAGGTGGTAGAGAATATAAGAACATAAGAACACAAGAAGATAAGAACATCAGAGGGACGGAAGAGATATGTGAGGAAAAGGAGCGAGGGAGAGGAATGGAGCGAGGGAAATCTTGTCACTCATTCACTCACTCACTCACTCATTCACACAGAGACTCATCCGATAGAGAGAGATAGAGAGGGAGAGAACATCTATGGGGAGCAAAGCGTGTGGCACAGAAAGAGGGACTTAGATAAATTACTAAGAGCCTCATTAAAACTCGAGAAGGTATTACGGAAAGGGAAGGAAAAAGTATATTATTGTGGAAGGGAAAAGTGGAAAAGGACTGAATGAGGGAAGGAGAAAGGGGAGGGAGGGAGGTAAGGAAGGAGAGAAGGACGAAAGGAAGGACGAAGGAAGGGAGGGAAGGAGGCAGAAAGAAGGAAGGAAGGAAGAAGAAAGAAAGAAGGAAGGAAGGAAGGGAGGGAAAGAGGAAGGAATAACGAAGGAAGGAAGGAAGGAAGGAAGGGAGGGAGGGAAAGAGGAAGGAATAACGAAGGAAGGAAGGAAGGAAGGAAGGCCCTTGAACTGTCTCCTTTGCTGTAAAAAAAAAAAAAAGTTCCCCTTCTCCAACCTCCAATCCCCTCTCTTCCGTTCCTAGTTCCCTTCCTCTCCTCTTCCCCCGCCCTCCCCCACCCACCGTTGAGCCGCTGTGCATTCTCCCGCTGCCTCTCCTCCTCCTGGTCGGGTCGGTGCGTCTTCTCGTGTTGTTCGTGGCTCCTCTGGCTCTTCTCCACGAGGGAACACGCCCGCAGCACATAGGTCAGCACGGGCTCCTGCTTCTCCTGCCGCGGCACCTCCAGCAGCTGCCAGTACTCCGTCTCCAGCCGCACCACCTCCTACGGGTTGAGGGATTGTTTAATTGTTTGTTTGTTTGTGTAGTGATGGAAACAGCTTCAGGACCTTTTGTTTTGTTTTATTGAAGAGACCATCATGTGAGTTTTTTTTTTTTTTTTTTTTTTTTGTAACCATGCGCTTAAAATAAAATTAAAAAAGATAGCATGCAGACCTACTGACTTGAAGATAAAAATTACATGACATCCCCCTATTATGCTTTTTTTATATTGTTTTCCTTTAGGGCAGAGGAATGTTAAGTTGTTTTTTCCTCGTCTCATAATTCAAAAACTGAAAAACAATGTATGAATCGACGGAGAAAAACCTTACTCAGAACACAACATCATAACACACAGACACAAACATACTCATCTTCACACACACACACACACACACACACACACACACACACACACACACACACACACACATACACACACACACACACACAAGAAGAGCAGGATAAAGAAGATGAGGATGAGCAAGCTAAGGATGACGATGATGATGAGGAGGAGGAGATGAAGAAAAGGAGATGGAAGAAAATGAAGCACGTTTTGTTGTGTCTTTTCTTCACTAACACTAACACTAACACCCTCCCCACCCGCCCCCTTAACTTCCCCCCACCACCACCACCATCATCACCACCACCATCAACATCACCATAATTACCACCACCACACAATCATCATCACCACCACCATCACCGCTGTCACCAAGAATCCTTCCCGCCCCTTGCGCCCCCTCCACTTCCTTCATACATTCCTCCTCCACCTCTTCCCTCTCCCACCTTGATCATGGCCTTGAGCAGCTTGTATCTGGTGAAGACGTTCCAGGTGGTCTTGCTGTGGTTGTAGTCGGTGTGCAGCGTGAGGAGGGCGTGACGGGCCATCTCGTGCGCGGCCTCCAGCTTCTCCCGCACATGCCGCAGGCGATGGTTGGTTGCTATGGCGTCATCCCGCGTCTCACCGTCAGCTGGAGGGGGAGGGGAAGAGAGTGAGTGGTGAGTGTGTGTGGAGGGTGGGGGAGGAGGGTGTAAGTGGTGAATGCGTATGTGTGTGTGAGTGTAAGGGGGGAAGGTTTGTGTGTAGGTGTGTGTGTGGGGGGGGTTAGAGTGGTGTGTGTGTGTGTGTGTGTGTGTGTGAGGGGGAAAGATTGTGTGTGCGTGTGTGGTGGGGTAAAGTGAGGTTAGTTAAAGCATAGGTATAGGTGGGAGGTTGGTAGATAGGTCAGAAGGTGGGTAGATCGGTAGAGTGAAAGAGGGTGTGAGTGGTGAATGTGTGTGTGTGTGCGTGTGTGTGTGTGTGTGTGTGAGGGGGGAAAGACTGCGTGTGTGTGGGGTGAGTGTGTGTGTGTGTGGGGGTGAGAGAGAGAGAAAAAACAAGTGAGTCAGTAATGAGAGAATGAATGCAGGAAGGAAGGAAGGAGGGAAGGTGCAAAGAAAGGAAGGAAGGAAGGGAGAAGGGAAGGAAGGGAGGGAGTGGTGTGTCTGGAGGGAGGGTGCAAAGGAAGGAAGGAAGGAAGGGAGAAGGGAAGGAAGGGAGGGAGTGGTGTGTCTGGAGGGACGGTGCAAAGGAAGGAAGGAAGGAAGGGAGAAGGGAAGGAAGGGGGAAGTGGTGTGTCTGGAAGGAAGGAAGGGAGAAGGGAAGGAAGGGAGGGAGTGGTGTGTCTGGAGGGAAGGAAGGGATAAGTGAACGAAGGGACGTAGTGCTGTGTCTGGAAGGAAGGAAGGGAGAAGGGAAGGAAGGGAGGGAGTGGTGTGTCTGGAAGGAAGGAAGGGAGAAGGGAAGGAAGGGAGGGAGTGCTGTGTCTGGAAGGAAGGAAGGGAGAAGGGAAGGAAGGGAGGGAGTGCTGTGTCTGGAAGGAAGGAAGGGAGAAGGGAAGGAAGGGGGGGAGTGCTGTGTCTGGAAGGAAGGAAGGGAGAAGGGAAGGAAACAGAGGGAGTGGTGTGTCTGTGTGAGTGTTCGTTCTTATATACGTGTGAAAAATGGTAATATTGTGATGTTGGTTATTGCAGAGATGAAGCGTAAGTGTTATTTCTATATACGAGGTAGTTCAAGGGAAAAGAATAAGAGGAAAGAAACAAAAAAAATATAAACTCCTTTGCCGCTTCTGCCGTAAATAGTAGATAATAGAAGGTAAGTTAGTAGGTGGGTAAGTAGGATGGCGAAAAGGTGGGTAGGTTGGTGCGTAAGTGGTATATAGGTTGAGAGAGAGAGAGAGAGAGAGAGAGAGAGAGAGAGGGGAAGGAAGAGAAGGAGAAAGAGGAGGAGGAAGTATGATATCTGTGAGGAAGGAAAGACTCTCTCTCTCTCTCTCTCTCTCTCTCTGCGGTTGGTTGCTATGGTAATGCGCCATTCCCTCAGTCTTCTCTATGCCTCTCACTCGGCTCCGGAGAGAGAGAGAGAGAGAGAGAGAGAGAGAGAGAGAGAGAGAGATTTGTATTCAGTAACGCCCCCCCCCCCTCTCTCTCTAACTCACATTTAAGAGAGAGTGAAATAAAATGAGAAAATAACGAAGACGGAACACACACACACACACACACACACACACACACACACACACACACACACACACACACACACACACACACACACACACACAAATAAAGAATGAAATCTCTCCCACTCTATGTATATATGAATTAATCTGTGTGTGTGTGTGTGTGTGTGTGTGTGTGTGTGTGTGTGTGTTACCTGGCCCCTCACTCACCTGGTACGCCCTCTTCCTTCACCTCTTGCACAATCCTCTTCACGCTCTGGGTAAACTTGCCCACGATATTGCTTCCTGGAACAACGGACAAGACGCACGATTAGGAGCCGGGAGTCAACACCGATCTCGAGGGTGCGGGGGCGGGAAGCAGAGGAGGAGGAGGAGGAGGAGGAGGAATGATATAATTGGACTCTTATACTACTCTTGAGCCTTGCCAGTCAGTCAGTTAGTCAGTCAGTCAGTCAATCAGTCAGTAAGTTAGTCTGCTTTTCACCCAGCAAACCAGCCATCCAATCTGTCAGTTGAGTTTCCAGTCAGTCAGTCAGTCAACAAGTCAGTCAGTCAATTAATCAGTAAGTTAGTCTGCTTTTCACCCAGCAAACCAGCCATCCAATCTGTCAGTCGAGTTTCCAGTCAGTCAGTCAGTCAACAAGTCAGTCAGTCAATTAATCAGTAAGTTAGTCTGCTTTTCACCCAGCAAACCAGCCACCCAATCTGTCAGTCGAGTTTTCCAGTCAGTCAGTCAGTCAGTTAGTTAGTCAGTCAGCTTGTCAGTCAATCAGTGGGGTCAGTCAGTCACTCAACCAGTCAGTCAACCAGGCAGTCAACCAGTCACTCACCAGTCAGTCAGTCACCAGCAGCCTGTAACCAACTCACCCATGTCACATAAATCTGGTAAAAGGTCAAATTTCCGAGAATAAGTTATGAAAGTTGGAAGTCTCATTGGATGGATTTGAAGAGTTATATTGGGATCTGTGCGCACATATGAAAAACTATAAATACATACACAGGGATGAGGATATGGAGGGAGAGAATGTACCAAGCCTGATCTCTTGGTTGACTTAGAATGAACTGATAAAATATGCTGTCGTTGTTATTCTCTAAAATGAAAAGAGGCTGTGACTAAAATAAGATAAAACACTAGGAATGGTAAAATTAAAATAAACTGGAAATAGTAAATAAATGAAGAAAAAAACAGAAAATGAAAAAAAAGGGAATAAGCAAAAAAAGAAAAATGTACATATGTGAAGCAGAACAAGAACAACAAACATAAGAACAAGAGGAACAAGAACAAGAAGAAAAAAATTAAAAAGATGAAGAAAAAGAACAAAAAGAAGAAACAGTTTAAAGTTTTTTTTTCTTTCTTTCCCTTGAAGTAAGATAACTGAGCCCCTTTGTTATTTTTTTCCTTATTTTTTACTACCATGTAAGAAAACAAACCTGCCCTGCACACACACATACACACACACACACACACACACACACACACACACACACACACACACACACACACACACACACACACACATTCCTCATCTCATTCCCCATCCCCCCCTCTTGTTCCTCCTCCTCCTCCTCCTCCTCCTCCTCCTCCTTCTCCTCCTCCTCCCTCCTGCGTTTAACTTGTCGAGTAATTAAAAGACAAAAAAAAAGAATACAAAAAATTTCAATGAAGCTTTTACGAAAGTTAACAAAAGTTCATTTTCATATCTAAGGCGACTTTTTTTGAGAGAGAGAGAGAGAGAGAGAGAGAGAGAGAGAGAGAGAGAGAGAGAGAGAGAGAGAGAGAGAGAGATTTACATAGATAGATTTACATAGAAAATCAGACCACACAGACCCCATGGTCGAGACTTGGTGGTCTGTCCTTAAACCTATTTTTACATTAATCAAAAGACTCCAAAACGTTGCATTTCTACTCTAGTTGATATTGTTGAGAGAGAGAGAGAGAGAGAGAGAGAGAGAGAGAGAGAGAGAGAGAGAGAGAGAGAGAGAGAGAGAGAGAGAGAGAGAGAGAGAGAGAGAGAGAGAGAGAGAGAGAGAGAGAGAGAGAGAGAGAGAGAGAGAGAGAGAGAGAGAGAGAGAGAGAGAGAGAGAGAGAGAGAGAGAGAGAGAGTTAAGAAAAGTTACAGGTGGAAAAGACTAGAGAGAGAGAGAGAGAGAGAGAGAGAGAGAGAGAGAGAGAGAGAGAGAGAGAGAGAGAGAGAGGTCTTAATTATCACAGGTAAGGAGGACATCCCACAAAATCAATGACCTTTTTCCTTTCCCTTTCTTTTTCACCTTCGTTTTTTCTCTTCCTCCTCCTTTCTCCTCTACTCCAGATTTGTCCCTCAATGATCGTGGAGGAGGAGGAGGAGGAGGAGGAGGAGAAGGAAGCCAGAAAAATAGGTCGTATAAGGCTTCTGTTTTTACCTCTTCCTGTTTTCTTTTTCCCAAACTGAGACTCCTTTTCAGAAAATTTCGAGGCCCCACTCAATTATTCATAGACAGAAATTTATCTATCTATCCTTCTATCCATCTATCAATCCATCTTTCTATGTACGTATCTATCTATTTGTCTTTCCATTTGTCTATCTATCTCTCCAGTAGTAGTAGTTGTAATAGTAGTAGTAGTAGTAGCAGTAGTAGTAGTAGTAGTAGTAGTAGTAGTGGTAACTTAGTATTTGAGGAAAACATTAAGTCGACAAAATTGCTGAACTTTTTAACTTGAAATGAAGCAATATAGTCTCTCTCTCTCTCTCTCTCTCTCTCTCTCTCAGCCCGCTGACGTCACGCACGCAACCAATACCAACCGCTCGACGTGTTTTTATCTGAAGCATGTTTCATTTTCATTTTCCCCGCGTTTCGAGCATGAGAGAGAGAGAGAGAGAGTTGACTGAAAATGCGTATCTCCATATTTTCGTTATGGATCTCTCTCTCTCTCTCTCTCTCTCTCTCATTAAAAATAGAAGGAAAAAGTATGGCGGTTTGTATGATATAATGGGAAATATAATTAGCTAAATTAATTGAAGGAGGAGGAGGAGATGGAGGAGGAGAAAGGGAATAAAGAGGAGGTGGAAGAAGAAAAAGAAAATACAGGAGAAGAAAGAGAATGATAAATGAGAACACGAAGACAAAGAATGAAAAATGAATGAAAATTAAAAAGAGGAACAAGAAAAACAAGAATAAAACAAGAACAAAAACACGAAGAAAACAAAAACAGCAAGGACAAGAAAAAGAAAAAACAAAAAAAAGAAAACAAGAACAGGAACTAGAAGAACAAAATAATAATAATAACAATAATGACAATAAAGAAATAAATTAAAACAAGCGAAATATTTTATACCTTGAGATCGTAAAACACATTGAGTCTGCAAGAACCCAATCAGTCAGTCAGTCAGTCAGCTACTTAACCCCAACTATCTATCTATCTATCTATCTATCTATCTATCTATCTATTGTATTCGGGACATCCTCTCTGCATTAGTTTCAACAATATCGGGCAGTCAGACAACGTTCCCAATTTAAGCTTTCTACGAACCTCCTCAGCGGCTTAAGTTCAGGTTATGTATTGATGTTGTCTCTTGATAATGCCGCTGCGATAACTGGCGATGAAAACGGTGAATGGATGTAAAGTGTGTGGGATTCGACGAGGGCGAAAAACAGTTAAGGATTCGCCGTTAGTTTTTTGTGTTAGTTTGTGTTAATTTTTTTGTGTTAGCGATTGATTTTGTTACTTTGTTTTCTTTATGGTATTTTTTTGTTTGTTTGTTTTAGGTTAGTGTTAGTTTTTGTTTGTTTGTTTGTTTTGTTAGGTTTTTTTTGTTAATGTTAGAAATTGTTTGTTTTTGTGTTAGTGAATAGTTCTCTTTTTGTTTGCAAGTTTTCCTCTGTTTTGTGTTAGTTTTTTTGTAAGTTTTTGTTTGTTTGTTTTGTTAGTTTATTTTTTTTAATGTTATAAATTGTTTGTTTTTGTGTTAGTGAATAGTTCTTTTTTTTTTTTTTGCAAGTTTTCTTTTGTTTTGTGTTAGGTTTTTTATGTAAGTTTTTGTTTGTTAGCTTTGTTAGTTTATTTTTTTGTTAAGGTTAGAAATTGTTTGTTGTTGTGTTAGTGAATAGTTATCTTTGTTTCTGTTACTTTTTTTTCTTGTAAGTTTTGGTGAAAAGAGAACTTGAAATACGGATGTTAATATGCTGAAATAATTAAGCTATCGACCATCTCTATCCTCCATAAACTTGCTAACTGTGGGTCAAGTCAGGTCAGGGGGATAACACGACCCCCTTAATCCCACTCCCTTCCCTCCTCACTCACTCCTCAATCAGAGAAAACGCGATTACCTTTGACGGAAAACGGGTTAAGGCTTATGGAAAACGGGCTTCACGGGGGGACTTTGAAATAGCGACTCCCCGATCCACCTAGCAACACTCCACCTTGTCATGTCCACCCAATTTCATGATCATGCTGCCCAATTACCCTTAACCTCTCCTCCTCCTCCTCCTCCATGTCCTCCTCTATGTCCTTCTCCTCCTCCTCCTACCGCTCCTCCTCCTCCTCCTCCTCCTCCTCCTTCCCCTATCGATCCTTCCTCCAATATCCAATACACCTCTCTCTTCCCTCCTTCCCTCCCTCCTCTCTGACATCCTCCTTTCCTCCTGTACTCCCGTTCCTCTTCCTCCTCCTCCTCCTCCTCCTTCTCTGGCAGTCTCTTTCCTCCTCCTTCTCTCCTCCTTCCCTCCTCCTTTCCAACACTACAGTCCCATAGCTCTCCCTCCTCTCCCTCCTCTCCTCCTGCCTCCCTCCCTTCTTCCTCTTCCTCCCTTCCTCCTTCCTCCTTTTCTACGCTCCCTTTCCTCTCCCTTATGGCCATTGAGTAGCCCATTAAAATCCATCATTGTGGAGAATGTAGCGGGCGAGGGAAGTGGATTGAGACCTTAAGTGGAGGTGGTGGTGGTGGTGATGATAATGGGGCTAGTAGGGGGGGGAGAGGGGGGGAGGGTATTAATGGTGATGATGATGGTGATTATGGTGGAGGTGATAGTGGTGGTGGATATAATGATTGTATGTGACTTTATTCCTAGTTGATTATATTGCTACTACTACTACTACTACTACTACTACAAGAGTGTCGAGAAGGTGTCTGGAGGAGGAAGTCAGCGGGATAAGTAGCTCAAGGAGGAAGAGGAGGAGGAGGAGGAGGAGGAGGAGAGTATTAACACCATATTACAAGCTCTCCCTTCCTCGTCCCTTCCCTTGGCATCCGTTCTAACAATATCAGGTCCAATAGTATCGGTTAACCAGACCTCATTTTGTCTTTTTTTTACATTAGAGGAAACAGCTCAAGGGCAAAAAAAAAGAAGGAAACGAGAATGAAAAATAAGCCCGCTACTCACTGCTCCCACAAGAGTCAAGAGGAGTGGCCGAAAGATAAGGTCAATTTCGGGAGGAGAAGTGGCCTGTTACCCTCCTCTTGGTGGTTGAGAGATAGAGATTGTTTTCACCTTCTTTCATGTTCCTCTTTAAATACGTTCTCAATCAGCTCTTCTTCGTTCCTCCTCTTTTATTCCTTTATACAGACTGATAGATAGGAAAAGAATAAGCTGTTTCCTCTAATGTAAAAAAATATATATTACCCTAAATGACCCTAAAACCCTAACTTAACCTTAACCTAACCTAACCTAACCTAACCTAACCTGACGTATTCGAAAGTGGGCGCCACATACCGGTACAGAGAACGGAAAGACGCATGTACGGGTCAAAGGTATACATGAAATCATTAATCTACTGTCCTTAAGAGTGTGACGTTAGTAAAAAGGAAAAAAAAAGAGTAACTGGATGTGAAGTGTGTGGAATTTAACGAAGGCAAGGAACAGTTTAGACTAGAGGAAGGCGGTGGCGTTTTCAGGTTTTTTTTTTTTTTTATATTTTTTAGGCTGGTAATAAGTGACGCGCCTCGGCAAAGGTGAGCGCCAATTAATAGCAGGCCCCCATTCACCTGTAGGTCCCGCGTCGCCCGCCAGGTGGTAGGGCTCTCTAGGCTGGCACTCTCGCTTTCTGTCTGTCTAGGCCAATAACCGCTACTCCCTCTCTCTCTCTCTCTCTCTCTCTCTCTCTCTCTCTCTCTCTCTCTCTCTCTCTCTCTCTCTCTCTCTCTCTCTCTCTCTCTCTCTCTCTCTCTCTCTCTCTCTCTCTCTCTGAACGGTTACCGATAAAAAAGTGCTAATTTTCCTTTAAACTGACTGAACACGCTGCTCTCTCTCTCTCTCTCTCTCCCCGTTCCCTCCCTCCCAGCCTCCTCTCTCAACCCTCTCTCTCTCTCTTTCAACAACCTCTCTACCTCTCCTCCTCCTCCTCCCTACTTCCCCCCTTCCCATCCATCCATCCCCCCTTCCTTCCCCGACCTCCCCTCGCCGCCTGAGCTAAATATAAAATGAATAAAAGAGTGTGCTCACCAGGGCTCGAACCTGGGACCTTCTGTGTGTTAGACAGATGTGATAACCACTACACCATGAGCACTTATACAGGACGGCGGCAGGTGAGCAAGATAAACAGGTGAGAGCGAGATAAAGAGAGGGGGAGGGAGGTATATAAGAGAGAGAGAGAGAGAGAGAGAGAGAGAGAGAGAGAGAGAGAGAGAGAGAGAGACGTTTATTTCTTTCTTTTCTTCCTTTACTTCCTTCCTTTCAGCTCCTCCTTCTCCCTCGTATCTTCCTTCCTGCATTTCTTCATTCATTCAAGTATTTCCTCTCCGTTTCCTTCCTTCCTCACTTCCTTCCTTCCTTTCTTCCTTCCTTCCTTCATCACGTCCTTCCTTCCTTCCTTGCATACTTCCTTCCTTCCTTCCTTCCTTCCCTCAGTACCTCATTAAACCCTTCTTGAAGAGAGAATGATGATACAACGTGGGAGGAAGAGAAGGAGGAGGAGGAGGAGGAGGAGGAACAAAGAAGAAGGGAGAAGACAAGAGGAGGAGGAGGTGGAGGAGGAGGAAGAAAATATTGAGTCGTTTCCTCTTTGTGGTGTGAGAACAATGAAGAAAAGAAGACAAGGTTGTGATCGCTCTGGTGACGCAACGCATATATTACCAGAGTGGGGGGAGGGGGAAGAGGGGGAGGGGGGTGGGGGAGGGGGAGAGGGGAGGGGGGGATAGTGGGGGGCTCTGTGTGTGTGTATTTACCTATTTGTAAGTGTGTGTGTGTGTGTGTGTGTGTGTGTGTGTGTGTGTGTGTGTGTGTGTGTGTGTGTGTGTGTGTATGTATCTCGTGTTCTATTTACATTTAATTAATATGTCGTACCGTTCTCTCTCTCTCTCTCTCTCTCTCTCTCTCTCTCTCTCTCTCTCTCTCTCTCTCTCTCTCTCTCTCAAAACACCTCAATGCAGCCAAAACAACAACAACAACAACAACAACAAAAATTTCCTTGACATTTCCTGAAGTTGTTTAATAATGAGAACTCGCAAGAAGAGAAGGAGGAGGAGGAGGAGGAGGAGAAGGAGGAGGAGGAGGAGGAGGAGGAGGAGGAGGAGGAAAGACCAGTTATGCAAGCCGTAGATATTTCCTTTAAAGGGTCAAAAACTCTCTCTCTCTCTCTCTCTCTCTCTCTCTCTCTCTCTCTCTCTCTCTCTCCCCTTCCTCCTTCTATTATCCACTCTTGTTATTATTTCTTCTCTCCCTCTCCACCTAATCATCAATCTCTCCTTTTCCTCCACCTTTCTATCTTCCTTCCTTCCTTCCTTCCTTCCTTCCTTTGTCACCATCTTCATTATCTTCCCTTCTACTCCTTCCTTCCGATGCCTTTCTCCTTCCTTCCTTCCTTCCTTCCTCTCTCTTTCCTCTACTTTTCTTCCTAATTCCCTCTTTCCTTCTTTCTCCTTCCCTCCTTCCTTCCTCTCTCTTTCCTCTACTTTTCTTCCTCATTCCCTCTTTCCTTCTTTCTCCTTCCTTCCTTCCTTCCTCTCTCTTTCCTCTACTTTTCTTCCTAATTCCCTCTTTCCTTCTTTCTCCTTCCCTCCTTCCTTACTTGCTTCCTTCTCCCTCTTCCTTATTCTCTGTTTCCTTCCCTTCTCAGATTTTATTCCTGTTCTTCTCTTCTCTCTTTCTTTCTTCCATTTCTCTCTTCCTTCTTTCCTCTTTCCTTCCTTCCTTCTCATCCATTTCTTTCTTCTTCTTCTTCTTCATTTTTCTTCTTTTTTTAT
>NC_066551.1:1992500-1997500 GCF_024679095.1 Eriocheir sinensis | reverse complement strand
GAAGAAAATGAGGAAGAGATGATGATGGTGATGACAAGGAAGAAGGAAAGGAAAGATGAAGAAAGAAAAAAAATGAAAAAAATGAGAAATGAGAAAGAAAAAATATACAAGAAAGATGAAGAAAGAAAGAATGAAAGAAAAAAGAGAGAAAATAGGAGAAAATAGAAGAAAAAAGAAAAAGGAAGAAAGGAGTAAAAGATGTAGGATAAGAAAGAATAATAAGTAAAAAAGAAAAAATGGAAAATGAAATAAAGAAGAAAAGAAGGCAGGAAAAAAACGAAAAATAGCAAAAAGGAAACAAAGAAAAAACATAAAACACAAGAAAGAAATGAAAGAAATGGAAATACAGAAAGAGAGAAATAAAATACAGGGAGGAAAGAAAATGAAACAGAGAGAGAGAGAGAGAGAGAGAGAGAGAGACTAACCAATCACAGGTGCGTTACCCGGCTGACTGGACCTCTCCACCAATCAGAGGCTGCCAGTATACCTTGGTTAGGGCGTAATTAAGAGAGCAGAAAGGTGCGGACTGGAGTGGGGGGGGGAGGGGAAGAGGGGGGAAAGAAAGAGGGAAAGATGAGAAGAGAGGGGAGAGAAAGAAAGAGAAGGAGGAGGAGAGGGATGGGGAGGGAAGGGGAAAGGTAGGCAAGGGTGATTAAAGGGAGGGGAAGGAAAGAGGGAAAGCTGAGAAGAGAAGGGAGAGAAAGAAAGAGAAGGAGGAGGAGAGGGATGGGGAAGGAAGGGGGAAGGAAGGCAAGAGTGCTTAAAGGGGGGGAAAGGAAAGAGGGAAAGATGAGAAAGGAGAGGAGATAAAGAAAGCGAAGGAGAAAGAGGGGAGGGGAGGAGATGGAAGGAGGGAAAGAAGGAAAGGGTGATGGAAGGGAAGGGAAGGGAAAGAAGAAAAGGATGATGGAAGGGAGAGGAGGGGAAAGGAAGAAAGGGGAAAGGAATTGAAGGAAGGAGATGAATGGGAAGGAAAGGGAAGGGAAGGGAAATGGAAGGCAAGGGAGGAAAGAAATAGAAAGGAGAGAGAGAGAGAGAGAGAGAGAGAGAGAGTTTTCATTCTCCAAATTCAAAATATTCAGAGAGAACACACACACACACACACACACACACACACACACACACACACACACACACACACACCCCCAAATAGAGCAATAATAGCTTTTGATCCCACTCTCTCTCTCTCTCTCTCTCTCTCTCAGCGTGTTAATTGAAGTGTCTGTTGAGGATAATTACTAGTTTTCCGGCGCCGCTACAAACTCGAACATCTTAATTGTTTGCAGGTGAACGAGGCTGAAAATACAGGTAAAGGTGCGTCGAGAGAGAGAGGTAAGAGGGTATGGAAGGAAATCCCCTCACCATAGGCCCATATACATAACGCAGCAGCTGTCGAGGCCGCATATAATAACAATCTTAGAGAGGCTTCGGGAAACACACAACTCATAGGTTAAGGGAGGCCCAGTTATTGTAGTAGTGGTAGTAGTAGTAATAGAAGTAGTAGTGGTAGAGTAATAGTAGTAGTGGTAGGTTTTTTTTTTTACGTTTTGGCCTATAGTACCGGTAGGCTTTCTTGGTAGGGCTCGGTGGTCGGCCCCAGTTCGTTGTGGCGCGGGCAGCTGTTTATAGTGGTGCCATCTTGCTTGGCTTATGCTGCCGACAGAGCTCATATTTGATCCTCTTTTTGAAGGAATCTAAAGTTTGGGTTGATAGGTGGTCTTCAGAACATCATGTGGGTAGTTTTAGACCACTCGGCGGTGACTGAAAAATTCCCTGCTTGTTTATCGCGGACCTACATCTTTTTTGAACACCGCGCCATCACACTGACCACTCAGCCACCGCCTCCCCTGCAGCAGTAGTAGTAGTATAAATATGTATTGCTTCATCATTCTGGTAACTGGAAATATACAAAAGCTCAGTTTCTTTTTCAATTGCTTCTGCGTGTAATGTTCAGCTTATTGTGTTTTCCTGGACCAAAATTCTGAGCCACAACCTCGTGTGTGTAGAGTGCGAGGGCCCCGGGATTTCACTCTTGAGTAAATCGCTTTTGTCGACGCCAGACGCCAGGCTTGGGGGGGAGGGGGGGAGGGGGAGCAGGGGTACCGGTGTAAAGACAATCACCATCCGGCTCCACTTTACCAGGAATCGAACCCGGGGTCTCTCGGTTATGAGATGTGTGTGTGTGTGTGTGTGTGTGTGTGTGTGAGTGTGTTCTTTTAATCGAAACAGACTTGCATTCGTCTCTCTCTCTCTCTCTCTCTCTCTCTCTCTCTCTCTCTCTCTCTCTCTCTCTCTCTCTCTCTCTCTCTCTCTCTCTCTCTCTCTCTCTCTCTCTCTCTCTCTCTCTCTCCCCTGCGATGAGAAAAAAAAAGAACGGGAGGAGGAAAGAAGCAGAATAGGGGAGTGTGTCGGATAACTAAAATAATATAGCACGGCAAGGATATGCAAAGGAAGGGAAGGGAAGGGGACGGAAGGGAAGGGAAGGGAAGGGAAGGGAAGGGAAGGGAAGGGAAACGAAGATCAGTTGAAGTAAAATATAAAAAAAAATGAAAAGAAAAATTATATAAGACACTCGGTAAATATTTTATTTTATTTGGACAGTTATTTTTTGTACTTTTTTGGTTTTGGTATGCCTCGAACGCCCTGGAGAGAGAGAGAGAGAGAGAGAGAGAGAGAGAGAGAGAGAGAGAGAGAGAGAGAGAGAGAGAGGAATAACTTACCTGCGCAACTAATAATTACTACCCGGACAGGTGACTCCACACACACACACACACACACACACGGGTCACCTCCCACCCAGCCGCCTTCGTCTCCGCCGCCGCCGCTGTTGACTCTAATCAGACGTGAAGATGCACCCCCCCCCCCGCCCACCCCTCTCTCTCTCTCTCTCTCTCTCTCTCTCTCTCTCTCTCTCTCTCTCTCTCTCTCTCTCTCTCTCTCTCTCTCTCTGATGGAAATAATTACGTCCGCCGCCACCTCCATCGCCTTCGTCTGCATCACCACCATCACCATCACCATCACCATCACCACCACGTCAAGCAGGCAACAGTATGACCTTGAGAGGGTGTTGGGTGCGCAAGGGCAAACAAGCATCCTCCTCCTCCTCTTCCTCCTCCTCCTCCTCCTCCTCCTAACTAGACAGAAGGAACCATGTAATTTTAGCGGATAAAATATTACTTCTGATTGCTTAATGCTTTGGTTAGTGTGTCTGTGTGTGTGTGTGTGTGTGTGTGTGTGTGTGTGTGTGTGTGTGTGTGTGTGTGTGTGTGTGTGTGTGTGTGTGTGTGTGTGTGTGTGTGTGTGTGTGTGTGTGTGTAAATTAGTAATAACAATTGGCACAGAGAAAATTGGTGATAGAAACTAATGTGACAATGATGGGGAGGCGGAGGAGGAGGAGGAGGCGAAGTAGGAGGAGGAGGGGGAGAAGAAGGAGGAGGAGGAGGAGGAGGTGGCGAAATAGGAAAAGGAGGAGGAGAAGGACGAGGAGGAGGAGGGAAAACCAGTATTAACTCCGAACAAAACTAGTGAAGAGTGAAAATTACAAGGAGGAGGAAGAGGAGGAGGAAGAAGAGGAGAAGGAAGAGAAGGAAGAGGAGGAAGAAGAGTAGGAAGAGATGCATTAACAAGACTAAAGATTTCCAATATGAATCAAAGTGAAATAATGTAAAAAAATAATATAAATAAATGATAATGAGTTTTAAGTAACGGATGCTTAATTAAGTGAGGGATAAAAATCTATACAAAAGAAATATAGTCGGTCTGTGTTCGATATCATAAGACACTTTCGCTTCTCACATCAGTTATTTCTAAAGGTCAAAGAGGGGGTCAGTCGGGTTCTAATGAGTGTTTCTTCAGGTTCACGGTACAGAAGAAGGGTCAAACTACCACCAGGGCCATAAAACTACTCCTGGAAATGCCCACAACTCCTACGAAAGCCTTGTCAAATATGCGTTTCTTCAGGTTCACGGTACAGAAGAAGGATCAAACTACCACCAGGGTCATAAAACTACTCCTGGAAATGCCCACAACTCCTACGAAAGCCTTGTCAAATATGCGTTTCTTCAGGTTCACGGTACAGAAGAAGGATCAAACTACCACCAGGGTCATAAAACTACTCCTGGAAATGCCCACAACTCCTGCGAAAGCCTTGTCAAATATGCGTTTCTTCAGGTTCACGACACAGAAGAAGGATCAAACAACCACCAGGGTCATAAAACTACTCCTGGAAATGCCCACAACTCCTACGAAAGCCTTATCAATTAGGTGTTCTCGGGCTACGAAATGTCTTATAATACGACCCATATCACAAGCCTTCCCTTCCTTGGCCGTTCCCCTGACATCAAGTCCAGCAACATAAGGCCCCGTTCTCTTGTTCTCCGTTCTTTGTTATCTGTTCCCCTTGCTCCCACGTTCCCCTTTTTCCCTTTGCCTCATTCCCCATTTCCACCTTCCCTGTTCCCCCTTTTTCCTTTCCCCTGACATCAGTTCCACCAGTACCAGTCCTATACAAGCCCTCTATAAGCTACTGTTACGGGTTCATGACTACATCTAATTAATATATATACGAATTTTCTCCCAGTAATAGTGTGGTTCAAAGAGGTTAATCGTTTCCTATCCTGTCTCACCCCTGACCCAAGTTACAAGTTACGAACGTGTTGTTGAGACGTTTTAGACATGTTTGGGAAGGAAGTGAGATTAGACATGGAAGTAATTAGGTAAGTGAGAGAGAGAGAGAGAGAGAGACACGCATCATCCCGTTATATAATGCTACCTAGAAGTCTTTCCACACACACACACACACACACACACACACACACACACACATAATCAACCATTCAGTTCCTACTTTCTCTTACCCTCTCCTCCTCCTCCTCCTCCTCCTCCTCCTCCTCCTCCTCTCTTCTCCAACCTTCCCCTGACCTTCACCTATCCCTCCATCCTTACCTCCCTTCCTCTCTTCTTCTCTCCCTTCCTCCCTCAGTACCTCCATCCTTCCCTCT
>NC_066551.1:1980000-1987500 GCF_024679095.1 Eriocheir sinensis | reverse complement strand
AAGAAATAGAAGAGAGAAAGAATAGAAAACAATGGTTGATGGAGGAAAGACTATAGCAAAAGGAGAAAAATGATACATAAAGAAATAATGAAGGAATAAGGAAAGGAAGAGAAATTAAAGAGAAACAATAAAAGATAACAAGCATGGAACAAAGAAAGATTGGGAGAACAAGAAGATATAAAAAGAGAGAAAGAAAGGAAGAAGAAGAAAAGAACAGAAAAGAATGAGGAACAAGATGATTGAGTGTGGTTGACGCGAGAAGAAAGACAAGGAAAGATTACAGTTGAAGGTGGTGATGATAATGGTGGTGATGGTGGTGATGGTGGTGGTGGTGATGGTGGTGATGGTGGTGATGGTGGTGGTGGTAGTCGTGATGATAATGGTGGTGATGGTGGTGATGGTGGTGGTGGTGATGGTGGTGATGGTGGTGGTGATGGTGGTGATGGTGGTGATGGTGGTGGTGGTGATGGTGGTGATGGTGGTGGTGATGGTGGTGATGGTGGTGATGGTGGTGGTGGTAGTCGTGATGATAATGGTGATGCTGATGATTGTGGTGATGTTAATGATGGTGGTGGTGGTGGTGGTGATGGTGATGGTGGTGGTGGTGATGGTGGTGGTGATGGTGGTGGTGCTGTGTTGTTGTACCCACTGACACCGGAAACCATAGATAGAAAAAGTAGAAAAGTAGAATGCGTATCCGTTGTCCCTATTTATATACCCATTCATCACCATCATCATCACCACCATCATCACCATCATCATCATCACCATCATCATCATCATCATCATCATCATTATCACCATTATCACCATCATCAGTTTCATCTCCACTCCCATCCCCTGCGTCATCTGCATCATCATCTACAGCATCATCTCCACTATCTTCATCTCCACTCCCATCCCCTTCATCATCTTCACCATTATTATCTCCACCAAAATCATCTCCATATCCTCATCTCCGCCATTATCATTTCCATCATCATCTCCACCTTTATCTCCCCCATCATCATCTCTTCCACCATCTCCATCCTCATCTCCACCCTCATTATCTCCCCCAGCATCTCCAGTCATCATCTCTCCATCTTCATCTCCACCAGCACCCCTATTATCACCTCCACCATCATCATCTCCGCCTACCATGACCAGCATCACTACACAGGAGATTAACAAGGACAAAAGAAAGAAAAGGAAAGGAAGAGAAGGAAAAGAAAGAAAGAAGAGAGCAAGGATGAAACGAAGAAGGGTTAGAGGAAAAGAAGGAAGAGAAATCAAGGAAAAAGAAAGATTTGGTGAAGGAAGAAAGAAAGAAAGGAAGAAAGGAAGTAAAAACGAACAACCAGCATATCTAGCATCATCTCAGCATCCTCATCTGCACTGTCATATCCGCCCACATCTCTACCACCAGCATCTCCAGAATCATCATCTCCACCCACCATCACTAGGGGATTAACAACGACAGCTAACTAACAATAGAACTTAGGATACCCAGCAATGGATATATACAAGTTAATATCAGGTTCAGAAGGAAAATAGGCAAAACAAATGGTTGACGAATAGGGGAGTAGATAATCGGTAACATGTTAATTATTAAGAAAAAAAGTCTGTGGTTGATGTAAAAACTATCATCTGAAGAAGGAGGAAAAAAGATAGAACAAGAAAAATAAAGGAAAATTAATACAGACATATATACATTCATACATAGATAAATAGATAAACAGTCACCATTTTATTCATATATTCATTTTTATCATCATCATCATTCTTCATATTAATTCATCTCATAATTGTTACTTTTTCTTACTTTTCTTCCTCTTCCTCTTCCTCTTTTTTTCCACTCCATGACAAAAAGAAAACAATACTATGACAATTACCGAGAGAGAGAGAGAGAGAGAGAGAGAGAGAGAGAGAGAGAGAGAGAGAGAGAGAGAGAGAGAGAGACGATACATAAACAAAAAAGGAAAAAAAAAAGACCATCGTGGACATCCCAAATTTCCGACTTTCTGATTGGCTCAACAAATTTTCTCAGGCCCTTCCTCTTCCCCCATTGGCTGCCCCCCTCTGTGACGTCACGCCCCTGCTCCCCTCCTATTGGCTGGCCCGTGTTGCGTCATCCCCCTCTCCCCCTCCCTCTCTCCCCCCACCCAGAGCAGTCTAGTTTTGGTGAATGACTGCAATTAGGTTTTCCTCTTGACGTGGGAACTCAGCCATCAAAAATGTATAATGATAGAAAGTGAATGAATTGATATAAGAGATTGTTGTTTATTTATTTATCTATCTTCTTCCTCCTCAGTTTTTTTTTTTTTTTTTTATTATCTACCTCCTCCTCCTCCTCCTCCTCCTCCTCCTCCATTACCTTCTCCTTCATCTCTCTATCTGTCTTCCTTGTTTTATTTTCCTACCTCCTTCAATTATCTACCTCCTCCTCCTCCTCCTCCTCCTCCTCCTCCTCCATTACCTTCTCCTTCATCTCTCTATCTGTCCTCCTTGCTTTATTTTCCTTCTTCCTTCACTCATCTCTTTATCTCTTCCTTTATTTATTTTCCTCTTCCTTTGTTTGTGTATCTCCTCTTTTATCTTAATTTCCTCTATCTCAATTTTTCTTTATTTTTTTCCTTTATTCCCTCTTTCTCTCATCCACCTTAACAAAATAATAATAAAAATGAATATATGAATCAACTGGCAACTGCTTATCTATTTATCTATCTCTGTATCTATTTATCTTTCTTAATTTTTCTTTCTTTTTTATATTTATTCTCTCTGTTTCTCTCTCATTCCTTCCTTCTTTTCCTTCCCCCTTAACTTTCTCTCTTATAATTTTCCTTTTCTTGTCTCATATTAAGTTTGAAAGTCGTAGTAGTAGTAGTAGTAGTAGTAGTAGTAGTAGTAGTAGTAGTAGTAGTAGTAGTAGTAGTAGTAATAATAATAATGAAACAAACAACAAAACGCAGAGATAAAGCGGATGTATGACCCTTTAAACACACACACGCACACACACACACACACACACACACACACACACACACACACACACACACACACACACACACACACACACACCGGAAGTCACTCACACAGGTGGTCTTACTCAATGGAGACAAACAAGAGAGAGAAAAAAAAGAGAAGGTGAGAGAAGGAAAAAAAAAAGAGAAGAGAGAGACAGGTAAATGAGGGAAGATGAAGGAGGAGGAGGAAGAGGGAGGAGGAAGAAGAGGAAGAGGAGGAGGAGGAGGGAAGAGGAAGAAGAGGAAGAGGGGAGAGGAAGAAGAGGAAGAGGGAGGAGAAAGAAAAGGAAGAGGAGGAGGAAGAGGGAGAAGGAAGAAAAGGAAAAGGAAGAGGAAGAGGGAGAAGGAAGAAGAGGAAGAGGAGGAAGAGGGAGGAGAAAGAAGATAAAGAGGAGGAGGAAGAGGGAGGAGGAAGAAGAGGAAGAGAAGGAGGATGAGGGGAAGTATGTATCACACACACACACACACACACACACACACACACACACACACACACACACTCAACCTTCTCCCAGATGCGTAAATATTATGTAAGTTGAGAGAGAGAGAGAGAGAGAGAGAGAGAGAGAGAGAGAGAGAGAGAGAGAGAGAGAGAGAGAGCAAGAAAATTCCCCATTGCAGTTTTCTGAAAAGAGGAAGAGGAAGAAGAAGAAGAGGAAAAAGAGGAGGAGGAGGAGGAAGAGGAGGAGGAGGAGGAGGAGGAGGAAAGAGGAGGAGGAGGAAGAGGAAAAGGAGGAAGAGGAGGAGAAGTTTCAGTGCCAGGTAACTCATAATCTCCACAAGGTTCAGAGAGAGATTGGAGGTCCTAGCGGCTAACCTTGGAGTCCCCCAGCACACACACACACACACACACACACACACACACACACAACATTCTCTCGCTCAGTATCTCGTAGGGACTCGTACTCTGCGTTACAACCTCCTCCACCTCCTCCTCCTCCTCCTCTTCCACCTCCTCCACCTCCTCCTCACACTCTTCCTGATTTGGTTGGTCACGTGTCCTTACAGATTAACAGAAAGGTAAGTGTTTGAGTGTGTTTGTTTTGTTCCTTTTTTCTTTTTTTCTTCTTGTTCTTCTTTCTTCCTTTATTTGTCTAACTCCTTCTTTATCTCGTTTTTCTATGCGTTTGTTTATTTTCTTCTTCCTCCATCCTTATTCTTTCCTCCTCCTCTTCCTTCTCCTCATTTATTTGCATCTCTCATTCTTTTGTCTTGTTTTTCGTCTTTACTCTGTCTATCTTTTACTTTCTTCTTCCTTCTCTTCCTTCTTTGTATAGTGTCTTCCTTCTTCCTTCTTCTTTCCTCCTTCTCTTCCTTCTCCTCCTTTATTTGTCTATCTCATTCTTTTGTCTCGTTTTTCGTCTTTCCTCTGTCTATCTGTTTCTTCCTTCTTCTTTTTCCTTCGTTTATGTTGCTTCTTCCTCCTTTTAGTTTCTGTTATTTCTTCATCTTTTTCTTCATCTTTTTTTCCTCCTTAACTCCCCTTTCTTCACCTTCTCCCTTCTCCTTTACCTTCTTCTCCCTTCTTCTTTATTGATCTGTTTGTTTCTCCTTCTTTACCTGACTTTCCTCCTCCCTCTTCGTATGTCTATCTCCTTCTTTATCTCATTTTCCTCCTCCTCTCCTTCTTCGTCTTCTCTCCAGGGATAACAAACCGGTATCACATCTTTATCCTCCTCCTCCTCCTCCTCTTCGTCCTTCTCCTCCTCCTCCTCTTCCTCTTACTCCATTCCTCTACCAGTCTTTTGTTTTCCTTCTATCTCCAAATTCTTTAAATGACTGAGAATAAGGTTTTTGTATCTCTTTCCATTTATATATATTAGTTTTCCTTACCCTCCCTACTCCTTCTCCTCCTCTTCCTTCTTCTCCTCTTCTTTCTCCTCCTCCTCTCCCTTCTTCTCCTCCTCTTCCTTCTCCTCCTCCTACTTCTCCTATCTCCCGTTCTCTATCTTATCTACTTTCCAGAGACGAACAGAAGGTCAACACATCTCTATCCATTTATATAATTATCTGCCTCATCCTCCTCCTCCTTTTCCTCTTCTCCTCCTCCTCCTCCTTTACTTATCCTTACTTTTCTTTCAATCTCTTTTATAACCAGACATTTATATACTCATCCTCTCTTTTACTTTCTTTTCCTTCTGTTCCTTTTCTTTTTTTCTGCTTCTCTTCCTTTATTTATCTTTCCTTTTCTTTTTATCAATATTTTCTTCCCGGCGATGTAAAGAATCACTCTATCCATTTACATAGCATTTCTCCTCTTTACTTTCCCTGCTTCTTTCTCCTCCTCCTACTCCTCTTCCTCCTCCTCCAATCTCCTAAGTGCCTCTAATGCCCCTCATGGCCTTCATTCCCTTATTCATACGCCGCCCCGTCTTCCTCTTCCGCGGCCCCGTGACAAAAGTTTTTTATAAGGGTGAGTCTTGGCGTTACTGTGTGTCTTTCCCAGCGTTAGTCATGTGGGTCGAGTTCTCGTTCATGTATCTTCCTGTATATCGTTGCCAATTCCTAGTCACCCATACTCTCTTCAGTCATCATGTGTGTCTTCTACTAATCTTCAAATTCCCCGGAGCACCATAGGAGAGACTGTAGAGGTCAAACTGAATGTGAAAATAGCAATGCAATGAGTGTGGGTAAGGGCTTCGTTAGTTTCCCCTTCCAAATCTTGTTACCTACTGAACCAAATGCTCTTCTGCCGTCATATATGTCTTCTGCTAACCTTCAAAGCTCCCGGATCACCGTAGAAAAAGTGTGGAGATCAAAACAAGTGCGAAAATAGCCTTGTACTCGTGTAGCCAAAGATTTCGTTAGTTTCCCCTTCCAAATCTTGTTACCTACTGAACCAAATGCTCTTCTGCCGTCATATATGTCTTCTGCTAACCTTCAAACCTCCCGGATCACCGTAGAAAAAGTGTGGAGATCAAAACAAGTGCGAAAATAGCCTTGTCCTTGTGTAGCCAAAGATTTCGTTAGTCTCCCCTTCAAAGTTTATTACCTACTAAACCAAATGCTCTTCTGCCGTCATATATGTCTTCTGCTAACCTTCAAACCTCCCGGATCGCCCTAGGAAAAGTGTGGAGATCAAAACAAGTGCGAAAATAGCCTTGTACTCGTGTAGCCAAAGATTTCGTTAGTCTCCCCTTCAAAGTTTATTACCTACTAAACCAAATGCTCTTCTGCCGTCATATATGTCTTCTGCTAACCTTCAAAGCTCCCGGATCAACATAGGAAAAGTGTGGAGATCAAAACAAATGTGAAAATAGCGTTGTACTCGTGTAGCCAAAGATTTCGTTAGTTTCCCCTTCCAAATCTTGTTACCTACTGAACCAAATGCTCTTCTGCCGTCATATATGTCTTCTGCTAACCTTCAAACCTCCCGGATCAACATAGGAAAAGTGTGGAGATCAAAACAAATGTGAAAATAGCAAAGGATTGCGTGTGGGAAACCAGGTAAGAGGTAAGGAGATTTGGAAAGGTGCATGAATGGAATCGTAACCCTTGTGTGTGTGTGTGTGTGTGTGTGTGTGTTCTTCGTTACTCGAGTGTCCTATGTGTAACTTTTGCGTCTTTTCTGTTACTCGTGTGTCCTCTCCGTTACTGGTGTGTCATTGGCGTGGTACAGAAGATAAAAAAAAATAGATAAGCACACGGGAAATCTGGTACTGAGGTGAAGAAAACGGATCATTATAGAGAACATGATGGAGTGAACATAGACAAAAAATAAAAATAGTTACACAGCACCTCCTCGATATACACCCAAACTCTACTGTCTTGGGCAAGTCAGATGGTGGTAGAAGAGATAACAGATGGACAGATGGATAGGAACAGCGAGTAGCGGGCTTTTTTATTATTGTTTCCTTTTTTTGTGCCCTTGAGCTGTCTTCTTCGTTGTTAAAAAAAAAACTTAAGTAACAGTGCAGCAACTTAGAAACAGTACTCGTCTGGGCAGCAAAAAGTCCAGCGTAGCAACCCAGAAACATGTGGTCAGGGCAGACAGAGGATTAGGTTGGGTGATTAAATTTGAACCTATGCCGGGGCAGGATGGAGGGCAATGACAATAGACAGAGGACCAGGTGAAGAGATGAAGTCAGATCCTTAGCCCGGAGCAGGAGGAAGTACACGGATATTAGAAGGTGAACCAGGTGGATATATTATGTAAATCTGAACCGTTGCCGGGGCAGGATGGAGCACACTGACATCAGACGGAGAACGAGGTGGAGAGATGGAGTTTAAACCGTTGTCGGAGCAGGATAAAGTACACTAACATCGGACAGAGAACCAGGTGGAGAGATGGGCTTAGAAGAGGTGAATTTAGAACCTTTGCCGGGGCACGATGGAGTACACTAACATCAGACGGACAACCAGGTGGAGAGATGGACTTAGAACCTTTACCAGAGCAGGATGGAGTACACTAACATCAGACAGAGAACCAGGTGGAGAGGTGAATTTAGAACCTTTATTGGGGGCAGAATGGAGTACAGTAAGACCAACCAGAGAACCA
>NC_066551.1:1947500-1970000 GCF_024679095.1 Eriocheir sinensis | reverse complement strand
CTTCCTCGTCCTTCTGCCTCCCTGTTCCCTTCTTATTCCAACTTCTCCTTTTCCTCATTCCAATCTTATTCCTGCTTCTCATTCCTATTCCTCTTCTCCTTCCCTCCTCCTCATTCCTCTTCATTTTCTCCTTCTGATTCCTATTTTTCAATCCCTACCCATTCCTACTTCTCATTCCCACTTTATTCCCATTCCTACCTTCTTGCTTATTCCTACTTTTCATTCCTACTCTTCCTTTCCTCCTTCTCATTCCTACTCTTCATTCCCTTCCCTTTCCTACTCCTCATTCCCACCTTATTCCTACTCCTGGTTCCTTCCTGATTCCTACTTTTGGTTCCTTTCTCATTCCTTTTCCTTCTTCCTCATTCATATTCCTCTTTCTTTCTCCTCCTTCCTACTCCTCATTCGCATCTTATTCCCATTCCTGGTTTCTTCCTTATTCCTATTTATCATTCCTATTCCTGATTCCTACTTTCCTCTTCATTCCTACTTCCACAGTCTGCTTCACCTCCTTATATTCTCTATCTTAAAGTCCTCCTCCTCCTCCTCCTCCTCCTCCTCCTCCTCCTCCTTCTTTCTCTTCTCCTTCTCCTCCTTTTCTTCTGCCTTTTTTCCTCTTTTGTCTTCTTTTTCCGCCGACTCCACTCCCTCCTCCTCCTCCTCCTCCTCCTCCCCCTCCTCTCTTTATAATCTCTATTCTGCTCCCTTTTGGAAATTTTCCGTTCCAGAGATCCCATATTCCTATTCCCAGTGATTTTTCCTTCCCTCCTCCTCCTCCTCCTCCTCCTTCTTCTAAGTAATTTATATAAGAGTTGGATCTCCATCTTTATCTTCCTTTAATTTATCGTTTTTTTGTGTGTGTTATCAATTCGAAAACTTATTTATAGATGGATAGAAAAATAGATAGATAGATAGATAGATAGATAGATAGATAGATAGACAGATAGATAGATAGATAGACAGATAGATAGATAGATAAATAAGACAAACAGATAGACGAAAGGATATAGATAGAAAGGAAAGAAGACAAAATCAGTATGGAAAGAAGGAAGGAAACGAATAAAAAAGGGGAGAAGGAAAGAAAGAAGGAAAAAATAAATGACAGATAGATAGAGAGTTAGATAGAGAGATAGATAGATAGATAGATAAATATAGTTAGTTAGTTTGTTGGTTTAATAGGGAAATGCATATAAATAGACAGATAGATTGATTTTCGCGTACTTAATTCAAATACCGCTAATGATGTTTGTGAATAATTATAGAGAGTCATTAGTTTAATCGTCTGTAATTATGACCGCTGTTTGTCTGTCTGTCTGTCTGTCTGTCCTTCCTTCCTTCCTTTTTTTTCTTTTTTTCGCTTTTAATCATTAATTTTCTGCTTCTTAATTTATCATATTCCTTCCCTTTCTCCTTCCTTCCATTATTAAGACCACTGTCTGTCTGTCTGTCTGTCTGTCTGTCTGTCTGTCTGTCTGTCCTTCTTTCTCTCCTTCCTTCCTCCCCTCCTTGATTCCTTTTTTTCTTTTTTAATCATTTATTGTATCTTTCCTAATTCATTCCTTTCCTTCCTTCCTTCCTTCCTTGATTCCTTTCTTTTTTAATCATTCAATGTCTGTTTCCTAATTTATCGCCTTCCTTCCTTCCTTCCTTTCTTCCTTCCTTTCTTTCATTTCTCCCTTTCTCCTTCTTTCCTTCCTTTTTTCTCCTTCCTTCCTTTCCTTTCTCCGTCCTTCCTTAATGTCTTTCTTTCTTCCTTCCTTCCTTCCCTTTCTCCTTCCTTCCTTCCATAATTACTCTCTCCCCTTCTTCCTTTTTTTTCTTTTTTTTTTTTTTTTGCTAATACATTTTGATTCCTTATTCATTACTGTACTTCTCTCCGTCCTTCCTTCCTTCCCTCCTTCCTTCCTTCCTTCCTTCCTTTAATTCTTCTTTTCCCATTCATGAATTTTGATTTTGATTTCGTTCTCTCCCTTCCTACTCCCCTCCTCTCCTTCCTTCCTCTCTTAATTCCATTCTTTCATTATGGTTCTTAATTATATTCCTTCCTTTCCTTCTTTTCCTTCTTTCTTCCTTTCTTAATTCCCTTTATTCTCTATCTCCCTTCCTACTCTCCTTCTCTCCTTCCTTCCTCTCTTAATTCCATGCTTACTATTTCGTTCTTAATTGTTTTCCTTCCTTTCCTTCTTTCTTCCTTTCTTTCCTAATTCCCTTGATTCTCTGTCTATTTACATTTCTAACTTCCATTATTCCTTCTTTTCTTCTTATTTTTTATTCACTCATACATATTGATCCTTCTCTTCCCTCCCTTTTTCCCACCCATTATTTTCCTTCCTTATCTCCTTATTTTTTCACTTTTCCTTCGTTTCTTTCTTTTTTTCTTATTTTTCTCTTTTTTTATCATTTCTTACTTTTTTGGTTTATTTATTTCCTGTTTTCCTCCTTCCTTTATTGACTTTTTTTTCTTGTATCTTTCTTCCTTCCTTCCTTCGTTATCTCCTTTTTTTTCTTTATTCCTTTCTTCTTCTTTTTCTTTCTTTCCTTCTTTTCATATTAATTTTATCTTCCTTCCTTCTTTCCCTCTGTCCTTCTTGCTTTACTATTTTTTCTTTTTATTTATCCATCAATCCATTCACCCATTCACCTCCTTACTCATCCATAGCTATCTCCCATTCATCCTTCAATCCATTCACTTATTCATTCACCCATAGCTATTTCCCATTCACACATATACCCATTCATCCTTCCATCCATTCACCTATTCACTTTTCATTCACCCATAGGCCTATACCCACTCATCCTTCTATCCATCCACCTACACCACCTCCCCATTTACCCATAGCACCCCTCATTCACCCATAGCTCCTTCCCATTCCCCAATTACGCCTCCCCATTCCCCCATTCCCCCATTCATCCATCCATCCACCCGTCCATCACATTCCTTATACGGGCCAAATTTCTTTATCCTCTCAGACCGAATTTGCATACATATCCTGATTCCCGGTTGGTCCTTTCCCTCCTTCCTTCCTTCCTTCCTACTCTCATTTTGGTTTTCTCTCTCGTTTCATTTTTTTCTTTTCCTTCTATCTTTTTTCTTTTGATCATTCCTTCACTCAGTCCTTCTTTTTTCCTTCCTCCCATCTTTTCACTTCTCCTTTTCATCTTTCTATTCATTCCTCATTTTCGTCCTTCCCTCCATCATTCTTACATAATTTCTGTCTTTATTTCTCCTTCTCCTCCTCCTTCTCCTCCCTCTTCTGCCTTCCCTACTTTCTCTACATTCCTTCATTCCTTTCCTACCCTCAATCAAATCCAGTCCCAGCCTCTCCCTCCCTCCCCTCCCCCCCTGACCCCACCTTCCCCCCTCCCTCCCTTCCTTCAGTCTAGCTCAGATTCCTATTCCAGTTCGTTTCCTGCCCATTCCCGATCCGGAGAAAACACGCGACTGGTTCATTCCTCCTCGTCCTAAACACACATACACACACACACACACACACACACACACACACACACACACACACACATACACACCGTAACTGTTTTCCTTCTTATTTTTCTTTCTTTCTTTCTTTTTATATATTCATTTTTTGTCTTCTTTTCTTGTTTCTTCTCCGTTCTTTCTTTTCTTTCTTTGTTTTTACATATTCATTTTTTTGTCTTCTTTCCTTTTTCTTCTCCATGTCTTCCTTCCTTCCTTCCTTCCCTCTCTCCATCCCTCTTTCTTTCTTTCTTTCCTGCCTTCCTTTACTTTTTATCCATCCACCAATTCCATTTTATCATATTTTCTTCCTCCATTTTCTTCCTCCCTTTTCTTCATCCTGTCTTCCTTTTTTCCCTCCTTCCCTCCATCCGCCTTTCTTTCTTTCTTGCCTCCCTTTCATCTCTCTATCATTTCCTTTTTATCCTTTTATCCTATATTTTTTCCTCACTTTCTTCCTTCCTGCATTCTGTACCTGTATTCTCTACCTTACACAACAAAAAACTAACACCAATCAACTCCACAGGTATATAACAACACCCCTCATTCCCACAGGTAGCAGAGGAACAGAGGAACATGAGAAGACCAGCGGAGAAAATGACAACGAAGATGACAGTCGTGGCAGTGGTGGTGGTGGTGATGGTGATGGCTGCTGAGGTGACTGGCAAACCAAATGGCCGTAACCAAGGCAGGGAACCACTCGGGGAGGACCAAGACAGGAGCAAGGACCCGGTGTTCAACATATGGGAGTTTGCCATCTCGAACGCCAAGTACAACCCAACACGCAGAGAGACAAACAACACGTAAGAGAGTCAGTGAAGGGAAAGACGGAAGGAGGAGTCGTAGGAGAGGAGTAACTGAAGGAGAGGGACGAGATGAACGAGCCAGTGAAGGGAAAGAGGGAGGGAAGGAGGAGTCGTAGGAGGAGAGGAAGGACTGAAGGAGGAGAGGGACAAGATGAGCTAGTCAGTGAAGGGAAGGAAGGAAGGAAGGAGGAGTCGGAGGAGGAGAGGAAGGATAACTGAAGGAGAAAGACGAGGTGAGGGACTTATAAGGGACATTCTTTTAAACATTTCAAGGGTTCTGTACCGTGAATGTGAACAAGCACTCCTGAGAACCCCGACTAATCTCCTCGATATGAATGGACGGACTTGGGGATAGATAGCTGGGTCAATGAGTGAATGAAGGAATAGAGTAAGGAATGGATGATTGTAGAAAGGAAGAAAGAAATGACTTAGCAAATAGGAAGGAATAGATTACTGAATGGATGATTGTAGAAAGGAAGAAAGGGATGACTTAGACAAATAGGAAGAAATAGAGTAATGAATAGATGTTTGTAGAAAAGGAAAAAAGAAAAGACAAACAAATATGAATCTTGAAATTAAATAAAAGCGATAGTTTGTGGTGTTAATACTTACAGATGGATGAGTGTAGAAAGGAAGAAAGGAATGACTTAGACAAACAGGAAGGAAAAAAGTAATGAATAGATGTTTCTAGAAAAGGAAAAATGAAATGACAAACAAATATGAATCCTGAAATTAAATAAAAGCGAGAATTTGTGGTGTTAATACTTACAGATAGATGAGTGTAGAAAGGAAGAAAGGAATGACTTAGACAAACAGGAAGGAAAAGAGTAATGAATAGATGTTTGTAGAAAAGGAAAAAAGAAAAGACAAACAAATATGAATCTTGAAATTAAATAAAAGCGATAGTTTGTGGTGTTAATACTTACAGATAGATGAGTGTAGAAAGGAAGAAAGGAATGACTTAGACAAACAGGAAGGAAGAGAGTAATGAATGGATGATTGTAGAAAAGAAGAAAAGAATGACTTGGACAAATATGAATCTTGAAATTAAATAAAAGCGAGAAATTGTGATGTTAATACTTATAGATAGGATGTAAATGGATGGAAGAGCGGGAAGTGGATAAGTGGATAAGGAATGGTGGAAGAATGAGAGAAAAGGAATAACTTGATGAATAAAGAGATTTTCGATAACTAGAGCAATTCAAGAAAGGAGGCGACAGATTGGTGGTGGAGGTGATGGTGGTTGTGGTGATGGTGGTGGTGATGGTGACTTGAATCAATAAATGCAAAGAGGAGTATATGAACGGAAGAATCAATAGGGAGGAGGGAAGAAAGGAGGAGACAGATGAAGGGAGGAAGAGAGACGGAGAGAAGAGAGAAAAACAGAGATAGAGACAGAGAGAAGGAAAGGACTTGACGTACAAAATAGTCTCTCCTCTTACAATCTTTATTATTTTTTTTACTTTTATTTTTACTTTTAACGAGACCAACGCTGAATGGGCTTTACTTTTTCTTCCTTTTTTCTTTCTTTTTTTTTTGCCAATGAGCTGTCAACTTTACTCTAAATAAAAGAAAAAAGCAAGTAAAACCAACAAACAGAGAGAGAGAGAGAGAGAGAGAGAGAGAGAGAGAGAGAGAGAGAGAGAGAGAGAGAGAGAGAGAGAGAGAGAGAGAGAGAGAGAGAGAGAGAGAGAGAGAGAGAGAGAGAGAGAGAGAGAGAGAGAGAGAGAGAGAGAGAGAGAGAGAGAGAGAGAGAGAGAGAGAGAGAGAGAGAGAGAGAGAGAGAGAGAGAGAGAGACACAGCTATAGGTGGTAGTGGAGGGTGGTGGAAGGGGAGGTGGCGGTGGACTGGTGGACGAGTGGAAGAAATTAAGCAGATTACGTAGTTGGTGGTAATACGATTGGAAGTTTTAAGTGGAGGTGAGATAGATTTACGGGCGGGGAGGGAAAGCGGCGAATATCTCATTACCACAACTTGACATGACCACCTGACCTGACCTGACCTGACCTGACCTCGTGCATGTATAGTTTATTTATGTTCTTGTGTATACTTGTGAGTGTGATGTTGTTGTTCTTGTTGTATATATAGCTTAGTGGGTTGTTGTTGTTGTTGTTGTTTTATTGTAGAGAAACAAATGAAGGCAAAGAAATGAAAAGAAAAGATCCCAAAATTACTGTTCCTAAAATGATAAATAAAAGAAATATGAAAGTGCACTGAAAATAGATTGAATGGATATCTTTAAGAAAAAATAGGTCATAATTAAGTCAAAGAAAGAAAAAAGAAAGAAAGACAGAAAAAGGAAAAGAAAGAGGAAAAGAAAGAAAGTATGAAAATGAAAGAGAGAAAAGGAAAGAAAAGGAAAGCAAGAAAGCAAAAAAGAAAGAAATGGGTAAATATAGACAGACAGACAAAGAGAATAAATAAATGAACAAATAAATAAATCAAGAGACAGACAGACAAAGAGAGAAAGAGAAAGAGAGAGAGAATAAAGGGATAAATGCGTAGATAGAAGCGAAAGGAAATGAATAAATGAATGGGAATGTAAGTGAATGGCTGAACTAGCTAATTAATTATGTATCTAGGAGAGAGAGAGAGAGAGATGTGTGTGTGTGTGTGTGTGTATTAGAATATGGAGTTATTGAAGTTTCTGACATATTGAATAAGATAACCCCCCACGCCCCCTTCTCTCTCTCTCTCATGAGCATAAAGAACAAACAAATGTCAAAATTTTGCCTCAAGAAAAGATTTATTGTGGACAGAAAGAGGAGGGAGGGAGGGAGGGAAGGAGAGAGAGAGGGAGGGAGGGGAAGCATGAGGGAGATAAGGAGGAAAGGAAGGACTGAGGAAAGAGAGGGCGGAAAAAGAGAAAGAAATGGGAAAAAAGGGAACAAAAAAGAATATGAAATGAAGAATAAAAAGAAAAGGAGATGAAAAGAAGGAAGAGAGGAAGGGAGGGAGACAGAAAGGAGAAAGGGAGAGAAGACGAGACAGTGGAAAGACGAACGAAGGGAGAGGAATGAAGGGAAGAGAGAGACAGAGCAAAATAAAAACGGAGGGAAGGGAGAGAAGAATTAAGTTGAGGGACAAAGGGAGGAAGAAACGGAGGAAAGTAGGAAGGGAGGATAGCAGACAAGGAGGAAGGGAAGGGAAAGAAAAGCAGAAAAGAGGGAGGGGAAGGGAAGGAAGGAAAGTAGAAAAGTAGGAAGGGAAGGGAAGGGAAAGCAGAAAAGGAAAAAGGGAAGGGAAAGAAAGGCAGAAAAGAGGGAAGAAATAAAAATAAGGAAATAAAATAGAAAAAAAGAATAGTAATCAAAATGTGACAAAGAGAATGACAGATAATCAGAGAGAGAGAGAGAGAGAGAGAGAGAGAGAGAGAGAGAGAGAGAGAGAGAGAGAGAGAGAGAGAGAGAGAGAGAGAGAGAGAGAGAGAGAGAGAGAGAGAGAGAGAGAGAGTTAAAGAGGCGTTCTGCAAGGCTTAGTTCTCTCTCTGGATCGTCACTTCAGTAAATAAAAGAGTTAACACCAGAAGGAGAGAGAGAGAGAGAGAGAGAGAGAGAGAGAGAGAGAGAGAGAGAGAGGAGGGAGATAATCAGAGTGCCCTGGCGGATATAAAGTTAGCTCTCAGTGCATTGTGAGAAGTTTAGTAAGTTCATTTCTGACTTCTGGCGACGAGGAAGTTGGGCGATGTATTCCTTTTTTTATTCCTCTCTCTCTCTCTCTCTCTCTCTCTCTCTCTCATATTCCTCTTCATTTTCCTAGTTATTTTCTTTCATTTTCGTTCTTCTTTATGTTTCTTTTAATTTTCTTCCTCTAATATGTGCTAAAAACGACAAAAAACGAGAGAGAGAGAGAGAGAGAGAGAGAGAGAGAGAGAGAGAGAGAGAGAGAGAGAGAGATGGATACAAGAATAGATGCAAACATTGATTTCGTTCAACTTAGGCAGATTAAAAGTTTCCAGGAGCCTGTCAAAAGAGAGAGAGAGAGAGAGAGAGAGAGAGAGAGAGAGAGAGAGAGAGAGAGAGAGAGAGAGAGAGAGAAGCAATCAAGGTTATTGGTTGTAGTCTTAACGGAGGAAAAGGTGAAGACTTAGACAAGTGTAAGATCTCTCTCTCTCTCTCTCTCTCTCTCTCTCCGGCACCATCTCGCCTCGGTTCAAATTTTGAGTCAAGGGTTTGGAAAGAGATCGTGAAGCAGCAATATGGCGGAGAGAGAGAGAGAGAGAGAGAGAGAGAGAGAGAGAGAGAGAGAGAGAGAGAGAGAGAGAGAGAGAGAGACGTATGGCTAGACAGATAGATAGATAAGAAGAAAAACACACACACACACACACACACACACACACACACACACACACACACACACACACACACGTAACAATATGATCACTGTTATTCATTTAGTATTGTAAGTGTTATTTATTGTCATTGTTATCTCCCGTTTATCATTCATAGTTTCATACAGCCATTACGTCCATTCACTCCCATATATTGCATCATCTCGGCATTTGCATATGAATTACCTGCGAGAGAGAGAGAGAGAGAGAGAGAGAGAGAGCGCAAAGGGGGGGAGGGGGATTGAAAGACGGGTTCTTCCTATCTCTTAATTACACACTCCCCATATATCTTTCCCCTCTCTCTCGTGTTAAGGTAATTCTAACTTTAGACATTTTTCATCTTTTTTCCTAGTTCAAAAATCTCTCTCTCTCTCTCTCTCTCTCATCTCCGCTCGCAGCATCTTCATCCTTTTATCTCCCTTACTTAACCCCTTTCTTATCTTCTTTACTCCTTCTCTTCCTTTCTCCCTTACCTCGATCTCTCACCCGACCTATCCCTACACACACACACACACACACACACACACACACACACACACACACACACACACACACACACCTTATCCTCTTTCACTACCCTTCCGTCTCTTTTAGTCCCAAAATTAATAAAATGGGCCGCTATATATATTCTTTTGTGTGTTTACTAATAAGTTGTAACATGACATACTATAAGTCTTTTTCTTCCGTCTGTTAGCATGGACTCCCTTCCCCCCCCCCCCCCTTAATCCTTACCTTTCCTCACCTTTACTATACATGAGCTACGGCCCTTGCTGAAGAAAAAATCACCCCGCCTCTTTTAAACCCCTTGAGCTGCCTCCCTTGCTGTAGAAAAATCCCCCCGCTTTCTTTAAACCCCTTGAGCTGCCTCCCTTGCTGTAAACAATCCCCTACCCCATTTAACCACCCTGAGCTGTCTCCCTTGCTGAAAAAAAATCTTCCCTACCCTATTTAACCCATTTTATCCCCCTTCTCGTCCCCCAGGAAGGAGCCGTGCACGTGGGCCATCGTCCAGTGCTGTTCCGCCCCAAGCCCCGGTGCGAGGACGATGTGTTTCGACGAGAACGGGTGCTCCGGCGCCTGGCTGGACAACCTCTGCTCCGATCACTATCAGGAGCTGGCCCGCAATGAGGTGGAAAAGGCCTTCTCTTTGGACACAAAGGGATTCTTGGGATTCTAGGCGGTGGGTGTAGTGTGTGGGGGGTGTGTGTGTGTGTGTGTGTGTGTGTGTGTGTGTGTGTGTGTGTGTGTGTGTGTGTGTGTGTGTGTGTGTGTGTGTGTGTGTGTGTGTGTGTGTGTGTGTGTGTGTGTGTGTGTGTGTGTGTGTGTGTGTGTGTGTGTGTAAATGAAGAGAACGGTGATTGTAAAGGCGTGTGTGTGTGTTTGTGTGTTTGTTTATGTGTTTGTTTTTCGTTGGGGATTTAATGAAAGAGAAAAAAGAGTGAAGGGTTTTATTAAAGGGGAGGGGAAGGGGTGATGGGAATGTGAGTGGGGGGAAGGGGGGAAAGGGAGGTGATTGTAAGACTGTGTGTGTGTGTGTGTGTGTGTGTGTGTGTGTGTGTGTGTGTGTGTTTGTGTGTGTGTGTGTTGCAATGACAGGTGTTTGACAGGTGCAGTGAGAGATAATTAACGGTCGCGGTGGAAGACGTAGTTTATATGTATTATTTTATTTGGTACTTAATAATGTCCATCGTAATGACTTTGTACGTTGTTGTTGTTTTGTATTAGCTGAGAAAAAATAATTATATGTCTTTTGTAAGATAATTATGTTTGTACACGATATAGTAAACACACACACACACACACACACACACACACACACACTTTTCATTACCCAGAGAATTAATTGCAATAAAGAAACAACTGAAGTCTTTGTTTGTTTGTTTGTTTTGTTTTTCCTTCCTCTTTTTCTTTGTTTTTATTTACTAACTTTTCTTTTTTGTCTTTATTTTTTTCCTTCTTGTTTCTTAATTAATCAACTTTCTGCTCCTTTCCCTGGCAATGTGCACACACACACACAAACACACACACACACACACACACACACACGAACACAATTTCTCCTCACTATCCTGTTCTTCCTCTTTACCCTCCTCCTCCTCCTCCTCCTCCTCCTCTTCTTCCTCTTCCTCCTCTTCCTCCTCCTCTCACCCTCCTTTTGTCGTCACCATTACCTTAACCACAATAATAATAATAATAATAATAATAATAATAATAATAATAATAATAATAATAATAATAATAATAATAATAATAATAATAATAATAAAAGCAACACTTACGACTGTCGCAGCGCTGAGCCTTCTTGTCATTGGTCTTGCCCATCTTCCCTTCAGCCAATCAGCGGCTGAGGCTCCCGGGGCATGGACCAATAGGAGGCTGGGAAGGGAGGGAGAGGGGGAGGGGACAGGCAGGGGAGGGAAGACAGGTGAGGGTGTGGGGAGGGAGAGGGGGAAGTGAAGGGCAAGCAAGGGGAGGTAGGTGAGGTAGGTGAGGTAAGGTAAGCTGAAGATAAGTAACGTAATGTTAGGTAAGGTTTGATTAGGTTAGGTAAGGAAAGGTTAGGTAAGGTAAGGTAAGGTGAGAATAAGTAGGGTAGGTTAGGTAAGGATAGGTATGGTTTGATTAGGTTAAGTAAGGTAAGGTAAGATGAGGATAAGTAAGGTAAGGTTAGGTAAGGATAGGTAAGGTTTGATTAGGTTAGGTAAGGAAAGGTTAGGAAAGGTAAGGTAGGGTAAGGTTAGGTTAAGGTAGGTTAGGATACGTTAGGACAGGGTAGAATTAGGGGGGGTGTAAGGAAAAGTAAGGTAAGGTAAAATTAGTTCAGGAAAGGTAAGGTAAGATAAGGTAAGGTAAGGCAACGGTAGGTTAGGGGGAAGGTTAAGTTAGGTTAGGTTAGGCTAGGTAAGGTAAGACAAGGTTAGGTAAGGTTAGGTAAGGTAAGGTAAGGTAAGGTAAGGTATGGGTAAGGTGGATTAGGGTAAATTAGGTAAGGGCAAAAAAGGCTGAGAAAGGGTATTACTTAAAGAGGAGGAGGAAATGGAGGTGATAGAGGTGGTGGTGGTGGTGGTGATAGTGGTGGTGGTGGTGGTGGTGGAGGGGAGGAGCAGGAGAAAATATGGTGATGGAGGTGTTGACTTAGTGGTGATGAGGGGAGGAGGGGTGTGTCTTGGAGGTGAAGGCGGCGGCGGCGGCAACGGTGGTGGTGATTGTGGTGGTGCCGTCGGTGGTGGTGGTGGTGGTGGTGGGTAGGGGGGGTGAAGGAGTGCCAACACCGATCAGGAGCTGTGGGCTGGCACCTCCTCCTCGACACACCCCTCACAGCAGCCTCTCATACTAGCCTGCGGGGGGAGATAAGTGGTGTTGAGTGGTGTTGAAGTGGTGATGAAGTGGTGATGAAGGTGGTGATACGATGAGATGATGTTGGTAGTGGTACAGTGAGTGATGGTGGTGGTGGTGGTGATAATTATATGGTGATGAGTGGTGGTGATGATGATGGAAGTGGTGATGAAGTGGTGTTGAAGTGGTGATGAAGGGGGTAATACGATGAGATGATGGTGGTGGTGGTGGTGGTGATAATTATATAGTGATAAGTGGTGGTGATGATGATGGAGGTGGTGGTGGTGGTGATGATGTTAAAGATGAGGTAAGGTAAGGTAAGGTTAGGTAAGGCAAGGTTAGGTAAGGTTAGGTTAGGGTAAGGTAAGTAGCGTGGGGGTAGTGGTGGTGAGGTAAGATAAGGTAAGGTAAGGTAAGGTAAGGTAAGGTTAGGTAAGGCAAGGTTAGGTAAGGTTAGGTTAGGGTAAGGTAAGTAGCGTGGGGGTAGTGGTGGTGAGGTAAGGTAAGGTAAGGTAAGGTAAGGTAAGGGTAAGGTGAGGGTTAGGTTAGGTTAGGTTAGGTTAGGTTAGGGTAGGGTAAGGTAAGGTAAGGTAAGGTAAGGCAAGGTAAGGTTAGGGTAAGGTAAGGTAAGTAATGAGAGAGTAGTGATGATGGTGGTGGTGGTGGTGATGATGATGATGGTGGTGGTGATGATGATGGTGGTGTGGTGATGATGATGGTAGTGAGTGGTGATGATGGTGATTCTGGTGGTGAAAATGAAGGGTAATGACGATATAGATAATGGTGAGGTCAGAGGTGGTAGTGATGATGATGATGATGATAATGATAATGATGATGATAATAAATAATAGAGATGGTGGTAATAAATCCACAAATAAATATCAAATAACACAAATCAATAACAGTGAATTTTTTTAGACCCAACTTTTAAATACCGCAAAAAAAAGACTAACCTATAAATATTTACGTCTTTTTTTTTACTACTACAGTGCAATATTTGTGAGGAATGTAGCTCTCTCTCTCTCTCTCTCTCTCTCTCTCTCTCTCCCTCCTTCCCTTCCCAGTCCTTCCCTTCCCTCCCCTTTCCCTTCCTTTTCGCTTTCCTGCCCTTATCTTCCCTTCCCTTCCCTTCCCTTCACTACCCTTCTTACCCTTCTCTTATCTTCTCTTCCTCTTCCCTTCCCGACCCCCCCCCTTTCGCTTCCCTTCCCCTTATCATCCATTCCCTTCCCCTCCCTACCCCTTCCCCATCCCTCATATATTCCATTTTCTCCTTCCCTCCTTTCTTCCCTTCCTCCTTCTTCCCCATCTTTATTTTCCTTATGTACTTCCTTTACTCCTTTCTTTTCATCCTTCCTATCTTCTTTATCTTATTATGTTCCTCACTGTTCTCTTTCTCCTTCCTTCTTTCTCTCCCTTCCTTCCTTTCTCTACCTTCCTTTCTTCCATTCCTTCTTTCTCTACCTTACTATGCCTTTTCAAGCTATCCTCTTTTTTTTCTTTTTTCTCTCCTTTTTTCTCCTTTCCCTTCTCTCTCCCCTCCTTCCCTTCTCTCTCCTCCCTCCCTCCCTCCCTCCGTGAATACCATGGCATATGATTCCTCCATTTTTAAAAGTCTCTCCATTACTGAGAATGTTATAAGCGTGTCCCCTTCCTTCCTCTTCTTCTTCCTCCTCCTCCTCCTCCTCCTCCTCGTCCCTTTTACCTCATCTATCCTTCCTTACCCTAACCTCCTTACTGCTCTCCTCCTCCTTGTCCTCGTCCTCCTCCTTCTCCTCCTCCTCTTCTTCTTCCTCCTCCTCCTCCTCCTCCTCCTATGTTAAAATACGTTACATACAAAGCAAGAAAAGAAGATATCCAGCCTTAAGTGAGGTAATGAATTCTTGGGGAGGAGGAGGAGGAGGAGGAGGAGGAGGAGGAGGATACATTATGTAGTGAGGAAGAAATGAAGGAGAGGGAGAGAAGAGATGCTGGGAATGTTAAGATACAGGAAGAGGAGGAGGAGGAGGAAGAGAAGAAGGAGGAGGAGGAAGAGGAAGAGGTAAAGAAAAAAAGGAGGAATAGAAAGAGAAGCTGGGGTCACATCCGGAGTCCAATGAAGACGAAGAGAGGATGAGGAGGAAAAGGAGGAGGAGGAGGAGGAGGTGAAGGAGAAGCTGGAGGCTGATCCGGGTTCAATGAAGACGAAGGAAAGTAGGAAGAAGAGGAAGAAGATAAGGAGGAGGAGGAGGAGGAGGAGAGGAGGAGGAGGAGGAGGAAGAGGACCGGATATTAGCAACAGTATCCCCCATGACGGTCGAGTCCACTTGTGTTCTTCGGGGGAGTCCCGTGAACCTCCCTCCCCCTCCCCCCCTCCCGAGCCATGAGGGAGAGCTACCCCCCTCCCTCCTCCTCTCCCCCCCCCCCACACACACATCATCCTTCCCTGAGAATCACTTAATGGAGTAGTACTTGAGGAGGAGGAGGAGGAGGAGGAGGAGGAAGAAGAGGAGAAGGAGGAGGAGGAAAGATATAAATGAAGGAGAGGTGAAGGTGTCTATGAGAGAGAGAGAGAGAGAGAGAGAGAGAGAGAGAGAGAGAGAGAGAGAGAGAGAGAGAGAGAGAGAGAGAGAGAGAGAGAGAGAGAGAGAGAGCGGAATATAAGATAAGAAACAAGAGAAATGAAAAAAAATACTTAAGGGAAAAGATAAAGAAAAGAATGAAGAAAAATTATGAAGAATGTGAACTATGAACTATTGCTGGGAATGCTGTAAACTCCTCCTCCTCCTCCTCCTCCTCCTCCTCCTCGTGTCGTGTCGTGACCCAGCCTTCCTTGAGGTCAGGTCATCGACACTCGCTGCTGCTCAGCCAGCCGCCTCCACAACACACTGCTTCCCTGCATTATATGGAGACCTACCGTTAACAGTCTTGCCCATTGTTGTGTTAACATCGTTGTGCTATTACAACATCGCGCTAATTACGTCGTCGTGTACTGTGCTACCTCGTTGTGCTAGTGTAGTGCAGAGTAGTGCAGTGCCGCGGAGACACACACAAAGGAAACCCGGACACCGCGTGGAACGGCCGGGGCACCTCGACCACTGCTACCCTACAACCCAGCGAACGTAAGTCTACTGATATAATCACTGCACTAGCTTGCCCTTACACACCTTATAGTGCTTGCCCTTGACTTTCCTTGACTTTTCCTAGTATTTAGCGCCACGTTTTCCATTGTCCAGCCCCTCGCTTTGTTTCCTTCAGGGCCATAAATACTCCGAGTCCTCCCGACCCGGCCGCGAATATTCCCTGGAGATTAGCCTTAATCTGAACACCTGGCCGAGCCGACGCGGTTAATGGTTTCCACCTGACCCTTCGCCACTCATTCTCGCTGACTCAAGTCAAAAAGTAACAAATAAACCAAAGATAACGGTATGCCTTCCCCACCACTACGCAAATGCTCCCGGTGCGAGGGGCGATTTGCTCAACAATATTATGACAAGGGTGCGGAGTCATGCAGACACTGTCTCATGGAGATTAGGATTTCCGATTTAGAGCAGGGCTTGTCGAAGTGTCTTGCTCTCATGCACCTAAACACGCCGCTGCCCGCCACCGCCGCTTCTTCTTCTTCTTCTTCTTCTTCTTCTTCTTCTCCTCCCTCGTCTCTTAGTACATCTGTCTCCACTTCCGCTTCGTCCTCTTCCACCTCCTTCTCCACCCCTACCACTGTTCTGACCCGCTCCAAGGCGCGCTCTCTGAGAGATAGACCCACCCCTTCCCAAACCCTCTCTCTCACCCACCCTGCTTGCTTTCCCTCTCGTTCTTCTTCTTCTTCTTCTTCTTCTTCTTCCTCTTCTTCTTCTTCTACATCTTCTTCTTCTTCTTCTTCTTCTTCTTCTTCTTCTTCTTCCTCCTCTTCAGCTTCCACCTACGCTGCCCGCACGTCCATCTCCCCGTCCCCCTCGTCCTCCTCCTACACTTCCTCCTCCTCCTCCTCCTCCTCCTCCTCCTCCTCATCATCATCATCATCATCATCATCATCATCATCGCTATCATCATCATCATCTTCTTCTGCTTCTTCTCCATCTTCTTCATTCTCCTCACCTCCCTCCTCCTCCTCCTCCTCCTACTCCTCCCTCCTCCTCCTCCTCCTCCTCCTCCCTCATATTCCTCCTCCTCCGCCTCCCCCTCCTCCTCCTCCCTCCTCCCCCTCCCTCCTCCTCCTCCACCTCCTCCTCCTCCTCCTCCTCCTCCTCCTCCTCCTCCTCGTCCCCCTCCCCCTCCACCTCCTCCTCCCCCTCCTCCTCCTCCTCGTCCCCCTCCTCCTCCACCTCCTCCTCCTCCTCCTCCTCCTCCTCCTCCTCCCCTCCTCCTCGCTAGCGTACAGGCGCAGACGGAAGACAATTCCCAGCCGTCTCCTGTGAAGACGGATCACACTTCAACGGATCAAGGATCAACACCAAGGTTAACATAAAACTGGTGGGTGACAGCATTGTTAGAGAACAACTGACTGAGTTCTGTGGACGAAGTATCAAGAACAGGAGACGCTACTGTATTCCTGGTGCAAAACTACAAGATATAGAAGAAGCGGCAGACCTCGTCTCAGACCGCACGGAGCAGGACACACTCTTTGTTTTACACGCTGGCACGAACAACGTTCAAACAACGCACACGGAGGAAATTTTAGCCGACTACCGACGAGTAATCCGCCGCTACAAGGAGAAGTCACGCCACATCATTGTCTCCGGGATTCTTCCGAGAATCAACGCCTTCACAGGCTTCCACAGAAAGGCGTCAAACATCAACAACAGACTGAAGCACCTCTGTCAGGACGAGGAAGTTTCGTTCGCAAATGTGTGGGATCATTTCTTTGACAACCCCGACCTTTTCCGTCCTGACGGTCTTCACCTCAATGCGATTGGCTCAGCACGGCTTGGTAGGCTGCTGAACGAGGAAGTACTTTTGTACTCAAAAAACTCCGAGCGCGGGAGGGGCACCAAAGTATCGTAAACAACCAACCAGTAGAGCCCGCCCATCATACACCAACGCCCCCAACAGAAAACACACGCAGACACCGGACTACTGTGCCTCGAAGCACTGAAGTCAAGAAGGACATTTCTGTCCTATACACCAACGCGCGGAGTTTAATACCCAAACGGGATGAGTTACTTGCCTACGTTGACGTAGAAAGTCCGGACGTGATTGCCATCACCGAAACGTGGGCCACCTCTGACCACCTAATGACCGAATTCTCAATTCCAGGATACGAGAGCTTCTACAAAAACAGACTTCACAAGAAAGGAGGAGGTGTTATCTGTTACGTCAAGAACAAATACCCTGCCGTGGAAGTAACCAAAAGGGACTCAGAGAAATATGACACAGTATATGTTGAACTGGAGACTAGCAAGCACAACAAAATAACGATTGGAACCGTTTACAGACCTCCAAAGCAACAAGAAGCGGACGACGAAGCGCTGTACGAAGAAATCCACACCGTAACGCAAAACAAACAATCAGTCATTATCGGGGACTTTAACTGTGCCAACATTGACTGGACCACGATGATTGGAGATCGGGAGGGTAACAGATTGGTCGAAATGTTAGAAGACACTTTTCTTACTCAGATTGTTACCCAACCGACGAGGGAAAATAACATATTAGACCTAGTACTCGTGAGTGATTCAGATCTCACACGTGAATGTCAAGTCGGCGAAAAGCTGGATGGTTGCGACCATCACCTAATCCGCCTAAATATCAGAACAGACCATGAACTCACCGAAAACACGTCCAAGATTCCAGACTACAAAAGAGCCAATTTTAATTTCGCTCGTGAGCTGCTAACCCAGACAACTTGGGAACCCATGACCTACACTCCTGTGGACGGAGCGTGGAATGGCTTCAAGAACAAACTCCTGGAGGTAGAGAGAACAACTGTTCCCATGAAGACAAGGAGAACAAATAATGCCACAAGCCCACCATGGATGACTACCCAGGTTCGACGGGCGATTAATTTAAAGAAGAGAAAATACAACTCGCTCAAAGAAAACGGCACTGACGAGGCACGCGAACAATACCATCAAAGCCTCAGAGCTTGCAGAACACTCATTCGCCAGCGTAAACGCGACTATGAAAAGCAAATTGCACGCGAAGCCAAGTCCAACCCGAAAAGTTCTTCACGTATATGAGAACCAAAAGAAGACAAAAGCAATATCGGTCCCTAAAAGATGAAATTGACGTACTAACACAGGACAGTAGACAAATGGTCGAAATCCTAAACAGAAACTTCGCGTCTGTGTTCACGTTCGAGAATACCCAGTCCGTACCTGAGAGCCCTACCCCACTGATGGGAAACACTCCCCTAGAAATTGGCACAATCGAAGAACGGGATGTGAAAAAGTACCTAGACAAACTCGAGACAAACAAGTCCACCGGACCCGACGACTTGTCACCCAGGCTGCTCAAGGAACTCAAGCAGCAAATCCTCAAGCCACTCACCACCATCTACAATCTGTCACTACAACAAAACAAAGTCCCAAAAGACTGGAAACAAGCGAAAGTAACCCGATCTACAAAAAGGGAGACAAAAGTGTGGCCCTAAACTACAGACCAATCAGCCTGACCTCTGTCGCGGGAAAAATCCTCGAGAAGATCATCAGAGACAAACTCGTTAGGTTCCTTGAATACAACAACATCATTTCCGATGCTCAGCACGGTTTCAGGAACAAGTGCTCATGCTTAACCAATTTATTGGACTTCTTCCAAGGTATCTATGAAAACTGGGATAATCATATCCCCAGCGATGTTATATATCTAGACTTTCAGAAAGCCTTTGACAAAGTGCCACACGAAAGACTCCTCAAGAAACTCAAGTCGGCGGGATTAGGCTGCAATCTGACAGCGTGGATCAAGGACTGGCTCACTGGAAGAAAACAACGAGTTGTACTCAACGGACAGGCCTCCGAGTGGCTCCCGGTCACAAGTGGAGTGCCACAGGGGTCAGTGCTGGGACCCAAACTTTTCATCATATATATCAACGACCTAGAACTAGGATTGAAATCCAATCTTTCAAAATGTGCCGACGACACAAAGGTGGGTGGGAAGGCCCTCACAACGGCAGACTGCGAAATTATCCAGAGAGACCTGGACCAGATCACTCGGTGGTCAGAAACCTGGCAGATGTCCTTCAACACTGCCAAATGTAAAGTAATGCATATCGGATCCAGAATCAGCAACCACACATACCACATGGGTGGCGAACCACTACATGTTGTGCAAGAGGAAAGAGACCTCGGGGTCACCATCAGCAGTGACTTGAAACAAATAAAACACTGCAAGTCCGCCTGTAAGAAAGCCAATACAATGCTTGGGTTCATATCGAGGAACTTCGAATACAAGACGCCGGGAGTTATGTTATCCTTGTACAATTCGCTGGTAAGGCCCCACCTGAATACGCCGTGCAATTCTGGTCTCCTAATTACAGGAAAGACATTGAATTACTTGAGAGAGTACAGCGCCGCGCCACGAAGATGATACCATCACTGAGGACGAAGCCCTATGAAGAGCGACTCGAGCGACTCAACCTCTTCACGTTGGAAAAGAGACGCCTGCGGGGAGACATGATACAAGTCTTTAAGTACCTGAACAAGCTCAGCAACGTTGATCACTCCAAACTCTTCACGCTACAAACCAACCTGAGAACAAGAAACAACGGAAAAACAATTCAAGCAAGGCGATGCAATACCGACATCGGCAGGAGTTATTTCTCGAATAGAGATGTTCGCCACTGGAACAGCCTTCCTGCTGAAGTGGTTAGCGCAGAGACCATCAACTCCTTCAAGAAACGCATTGATCGCCACTTTGCTGCATCGGGAGTGAACTGAACGCTCCCAAGAGTAGATACACAAGTGCTTTAATCCTTCCCTGCAAGCCACTCCTATGGCAAACGGATTGATTGAATCACTGAACGCAGGCAGCCTAGTAATGAGCCAACAGGCTTTCTGCTGCCTGCTAGTCCATGTTTCCATGTTTCCTACAACTTTACCTCCTTCCCTCTTCTTTACCCTCCTCCTCTCCTCTCACCACCACCATCACCACTTCTATCTTCTCCTCCTCCTCTTCCTCCTCCTTGCTATCTTCTTCCTCTTTCCTCCAACTCGTCCTCTTCTTCTCCTCCTTACTTAAAACAACAAAACAACAACAACAACAACAACAACAACAACAACAACAACAACAACAATAATAATAATAATAATAATAATAATAATAATAATAATAATAATAATAAAATATAATAAAGAAGATTTACCAAGAACATAAAATCATTTCCTCTATAGAATATTAAACAAATGATTGAAGAGAGAAGAAAGACAAGAGGAGGAGGAGGAGAAAGAGGAGGAGGAGGAGCTGGACGAGATGACAAAGGATGGAAGAAAGGAAGAAAGAAAGAGAGGGAGGAGGAGGAGGAGGAGTAGTAGTAGTAGTAGGAGGAGGAGGAGGAGGAGGAGGAGGAAGAAATCATTGGAAGGAATTGAGGAGATACACTTAAGATAAATGATGTATGTCAGAAGAGGAGGAGGAGGAGGAGGAGGAAGAAGAGGAAGAGGAGGAGGAGGAGGAGGAGGAGGAGGAGGAGGAGAGGAAGAAAGAGAATGAAGTGGAGGAGGAGGAGGAAGATATGAAAAAAAAAGGAAAGGCAGAAATAAAAAAATAAAAAGAACAAAAATAAAGAAGAAAAAGGAGACGAGGAAGAAAAATAAGAAAATAGGAAACGAAAAAAAAGGGAAAAAAAGGAACGAAAAGTAAGAGGGAAAAAGAGGAAGAGGAAGAAAGAAAGGGGAAAGAAGACAAACCTATGAATAAAAATGAAAAGGCAGAAATAAAGAAAGAAAAAGAGAGCCAGGGGAAGAAAAAAGGAGAAGAGGAGGAACAGAAGAAAAGCGGAAATGAACAAAAAGACAAAAAAGAAGCAAAGAGGAAAGAAAAAAAGAGGAAGAGGAAGAAAGGAGGAAGAAAAGGCAACAGCAACGAAATGAAGAAAAAGAAGAAAGGGAAGAAAAAGGGAGAAGAGGAAGAACAGAAGAAAATGAGAATATGGAGAAGGAAGAGGAAGAAGAGGAAGAAGAAGAGAAAGAAAAGGCAACAGCAACGAAAAGAAGAAAAAGAAGAAAGGGAAGAAAAAGGGAGAAGAGGAAGAACAGAAGAAAATGAGAATATGGAGAAGGAAGAGGAAAAAAAGAGGAGGAGGAAGAAGAGGAAGAAGAAGAGGAAGAAAAGGCAACAGCAACGAAAAGAAGAAAAAGAAGAAAGGGAAGAAAAAGGGAGAAGAGGAAGAACAGAAGAAAATGAGAATATGGAGAAGGAAGAGGAAAAAAAGAGGAAGAGGAAGAAGAGGAAGAAAAGGCAACAACAACGAAAAGAAGAAAAAGAAGAAAGGGAAAAAAAAGGGAGAAGAGGAAAAAAAGAAGAAAAAAAGAGGGTATGGAGAAGGAAGAGGGAAAAAAGAGGAAAAGGAAGAGGAAGAAGAGGAGAAAAAAGCAACAGCAATTAACTCCGTGACATTTCAATCCCCTATTTTTTTCCTCCCTTTTCCCCTCCGTCACTTTCCTCCTCTTCCTCTTCCTTCTCTCTCCCCTCCTCTTGATCCCTCGATAAACACACACACACACACACACACACACACACACACACACACACACGGGTACGATAACGACGCAACAAGTGTGTGTGAGAGAGAGAGAGAGAGAGAGAGAGAGAGAGAGAGAGAGAGAGAGAGAGAGAGAGAGAGAGAGAGAGAGAGAGAGAGAGAGAGAGAGAGAGAGAGAGAGAGAAAGTAAATAAGTGAGAGAAAGAGGAAAGAAAGGAGAAAACAAATAATGGAAAGAAGGAAGGAAGGAAGTGAAGGAAAGAAAGTAAAAAAAATAAGAAAGAAAGCAAAGAAAAAATAAATAAAAACAAAAGAAAAAGAACTGAGTAAATTTGAAGAGAAGAGAAAAAGAAAAGGGAGAGAAAAGAAAATAGGAAAAGGAGGGAAAAAGGAAATAAAAAGGAGGAAAAAAAGGAAGAAGCAGAAATTAATGAAGCAATATAAAAGGTCTTACTCCACACATATCTCCTTCCCTTCTCTCTCTCCTTTCCTTCCATCTTCCTTTCTCTTTCTCTCTCTTTCCCTTCCCTCCTCCTCTCCTTCCTATTTCTATCTCCTTTCCTCCCTTCCTCCTCCTCCGTCCTTATTCTCTCACTTTTCCTCCAAACTTCCCCTCCCCTTTTCTCCTTCCTCCCTCAGTCCCTCCCCTATATTTATCTCTCCCTCTATTCTTCTCTTCTCTTTCTCTCTTCTTTCCTCCCTCTCTTTCATTTCATCTCTCCCTCCCTCTCCCTCTCTCCCTCCCCCATAGAGTCGGAGGAGTCGGCACCCTATTGGATTACCTGTTAAAGATCTTATGCTCAGGTGGAACAGCCAAGGTGACACCGCAAATGACTCCTTCCTACTGAGGCTTATGATGATACCACTACTACTACTACTACTACTACTACTACTACTACTGCTACTACTACTACTGCAACTACTTATGTCTATCTA